>NW_025999977.1:32293913-32374831 GCF_001458135.2 Marmota marmota marmota
GCTTCAACAATAGTACCAAGGCCAGTAATTGTGGGTCTGGCTGCTGCTGTGTCATCCTAGATTGGAATGAAAATGTATACAGAATCTCGCCTCCTTTGACTTCACTAGGCTGCCTATGTTCTGTTACAAGCCTCAGGGCTACAGTTACAACCTTGTATCTTTCTGTGGCACCCTTAGAGACATGGCCTTTTGGTGTCTCATTTCTGGGAAATTCTAATTATTGTGTCTTTGAGAGAACTTTTTGGTGTAGTCTCTTAAATGTTTAAAAATTTTTGCTCTTGAAGATTCTTGCATTAATATTTAATCATCATTACACAATGGTGCTTTTTATATACATATTAAATGTATATAAAATGTAAATGCATTTGTTGTAAATATATACAAATGATACATCCCTATCTAAAGTGTTTTTTCTTTCTTTTCCCCCCCCAGTTCTGTGTCCCACCTAGAGCAGCATTACCTTCTGTGGACATAACATTCTGAGAGTTGGTTACCATGACCTTCTTGCTACTGGAAACCCATCACACTTGACCTTGGGTTTGTGATTCAGTATTAATAGATCATGACTTCACTAAATCTTTATATTATAGAACCAAGAAAACTGTGGCACTCTTTTGAATTCTAGAGGTTTTTTTTGGGTAAATCTAAGTTCTCTTAACTTAGTGAAGAAATATCACTTGTGCATGGACAGTTACATTTTTCATTAACTTGACTGTATGCCTGGTGTTTTTATGGCTTTCTACATCTAAACTGCACTGAAGAACTAGATTAAAGCATTGGGAGATTTATATTATAGCTATTCTTCAGTGATGGCAAGAACACACACAGATTTTTTTTAAAATAAGAGGACTGTCAGTATAAATGTTACCTATCAGTATTGTCCAGAGACTGAAACTTAACAAATGTGGGCTGCCTTTGAAGCAGCAGCACTGGAATATGCATTACCTTGGCTTAAGTTAATAGTATTGCCTCTGCTCGAGATGACTGATTTTATAGCTTGCTGCTTTTCACCACTGTTCACACTTTAACCATCTGCCACTCTCAGAAACTTGTATTCACTTTATGTCAATATTTTGTTTCATGTGTCTGTAAAGAAGTGTACTTTAAAAGGAGTTTGAGAAGGTGCTTAAGAAATCGTCTGCTGCTGCACTGCCCACTTCCCATCGCTGTTGTTTTATTCATGCCTGTGCACCGTCCTCCACGGCTGATGCCAGAAACAAGCTATTCATGAATACATCACTAATCATGAACAGGTCTGCCAGATTCAATCATGTCAATGGCATTTAATAAATATAAAAATAATATATGTTAAAGAGCCTTGAGTATTTTTATTGTATCTTTTGTTTGCTCTTGCAGTACTAAGATTAGTTGCTCTACAGTTTGTGAGCAGTGCTCCCTGATTAGATGGATCATGATGGTAAAGAGGGGAGAAGGATTTTCCCAGATCATGCTGTGCTGCCATGGAATGACAGCCATTCTGCTTTTTTTGGCCAATTACACAGCCTGCCCCTGACATAATAATGTGTGTAGAGTCTATATGGGACCTACTATCAGGGGGCTTTTAAAATTTCCTCCAAAGCATCGGTGTCCACATTCCTTATGCCACTTAGTAACTGAGGTGCTGTGACTGCAGAGGCAGTGGCTTGAAGTCTGGTGCCAGCGTAGCTTTTCAGTTGTTATCTAGAGGTATGTGGAACCTGAGGATGGTTTCCTTGTTTTATTAATGTCTTAGTAGATGGTGAACAGGTAGGAATGATTTGTCACTTTCCTTCAAACTGATGAAGATGCCTACTTACATAATACTAGTAATTAAAATTAGTTTTATCTGAATTTGTAAAAAATGTGCCTTATACCAAAGACATGTAGGTATAAGGGGCATACAATAAAGCAAAAGTCCTTAGGGATGTGTTTCTTTAGATTGAACCACGTTCTGTTTAGAGCTAATCATACTGAAGTTGATGCCTTTGATATATATGTAAGCCTACTTTCTCCCACCTACATTTTCTTGACAACTCAGAGTACCCTTTGTAATTAGATTTCTCTGATTTTGTTTGGTAAATACTTTCTTCTTTAGCAGTAAATAGCTGTAGAGTTTTCTGTCACAATCCTTTTCCACATGCTGAAGTAGATTTGATACAGGTTGGGCATCCCTGACCTGAAGTCTAAAATGCTTCACAGTCTAGAACTTTTTGAGCACTGCAGCAATTCCACAAGCTGACCTCATGCGATGAGTCACAGTCAGAATTCAGTTATGCTAAGGATACTGTCATCAAATCAGGCTGTGTGTGTAAGGCACAGATGAAAGATAAAATAACTTTCATGTTTAAACTTTGGTCTCATCTCCAAGATACCTCATGATGTATATGCAAATACTCCAAAATCTGAAGAAATCCTGTGTGAAACAATTCTGGTCCCAAGCATTGTGGAAGGAGGTAATTCAACCTGTACTGATGACAAGCACATCGCTACTCATGACTGGCAGCAGGTAGCTCTCCTGCTGCCCTAAGAACAGTGCCCTGTGCAGTGTACTCAGGGGACATTTTCTGCAAAGATTCCTTGGGAAAGAGCCACCTGCTGGGAGGAATACTGGGCTTCTTGTGAGCTGGACGACCTTGAAACAGAAGGACCATTTGTCTTTCTGATCCCAGATAAGGAGTCTTTTTGAAAGTTACATGGTGTGATTTCTTCTCAAAGTGTTTACTTGCTGCCAAGAACCAAGTTGCAAATCATCCCCTTACAGCTTGGCTTTTTGAAGAAAACAAAAACAAACTGTAGAACTACGGTGCACTCCAAGTGCCATATATCTATTTTATTCTTCAGGAAATTATATTTGTTTTTCTTTTACAAGAGCACAACAGGAACCAAAGTAAAGGAGTAATAGATACAGCACTCAGGATAAATCATATCTTTAAAATAATAATAAAAAATTTACACCTTGTCCTACATCCTGTTAGTATTTTCATATGGCCATGATTGAAAAAACAAAAAGCAAGCATTTACAATTTTTTCTTTGATAAAGACTTTATATGCCAGGAATGGATTAATTGTCAACAAAATTTTATACTAATCAGGCTGATGTAAATCTATTTTGGTAACATCATATCATTAACAAATTTATTTTGGAAATAGATAAAAATATTGCCCCTTGATAATAAATCTTATTTTTTTTCTTTGATGCAAACAGCTAGAACACCTTTTTCTTTTTTCTTTTTGATATTCTAAAACAAAAAAATGGTTAATCTTCAGATTAATAAATTAGGTCATTATAATAATAAATTAATTTTTTTTTAAAGTTCAGCAACCTCTGTCCAAGTATTTACAACAATACTTGAAAGTTCCTTTACAAAACAGAACACATTTTCTTTTCACATTAAGCATACTGGGTATCTGTGTCTTTCACAACAAGCATTTTTAAAAGAAAAGTCAATGCACAAATGGGTCATTAGTATAAAAGTGCTAAGAGCTGTTTGAAAAGTTAACACTATTGTGTACAGTCAGTTATATATTCGAGGCAAACTACAACAAACTTCCAGCTTATTGTGGACAATATTCCAGTAGTTGTTTCAAACAGTTGTTTGAAAAAAAAAAAAAAATCCAGGAGCTGATTAGTGATGCAGATAAAAACTGCCATCAATGTCTCTGGCCAGTGAGCGAATTGGAAACCAACTGAAAGCAAATCCAAATGAGAAGGAAGATTTTAATAAAGGAATATCCTCTCCATAGCAGGTACGATGCTGGCTGCTGAAGGTATGTATACACACACACATACACACACAGACACACACACACACACACACTCTCTTACAAACATCTTTCCAATTAAACTGCAGGTAGAATGAGAATTTGTGTTATTCAGAAAATCTGTAAGTGATCAAAAGCATTGATATGGAATGCCTGTTTATCTGCCTTTGTTCTGGTTAAAATCTCATAAAAATACATTCAACAGGAAAACATAAATTGTATGTGTATAAATATATGAGCATATATATTTATACACATGCACACAAATACTTTTGTTTTTTGAAGCATCATAAGATAGTTACATAAATAGTCCTATAATTGCTAAAGTTTAAAGAGGCATAATTTTTTTTTTTTAGCTTCAACAAAGGTGCTTGAATAATATACAATTAAAATGAAGTAGTTTCTATTTTGTAGAATCAGTATATAATAAAGAAAAAAATCCCCAGTCTTTCTTTTTTTTTTTAAAAAAAGTTTCTTCTTAAGCTAGAGCTTCAACAAAAACTATGAACAACCAACAGTATAACAGAAAAAAGCAACAACAAACAATGAAGTATAGCCCCTGGAAATGCCTGGTGTCCTTCGCCCTCTCCCTCCTTTCCGCCACACTGTTGTAAGAAAAGCTCCAATGCTCACATCAAGAAATGACTTAGATCTTGTTCATTTGCTGTCTCTGCTACGAACTGGCTGATTGGCTTGGAAGAAAACAAAAGCAGCAAAAAGTATAACTGTATATGTCCCTAATAACCCGCTTTAGAGAAATGCAGCTACTGCATTTCCCTGGCTTCCTCACTGCCTATCGCAGTTGTGACTGCGTAGAGAAGAAACTTGTGGCTTTAGACCTGGGATGGCTATCAAAAGTTCTGATGCACTCGTCTGGTAGTTCTAAGGTGGCTATGGCAGCTGGATTGCAAGGCCTTTTTTTATTTCCTGCTCATTCAGGCCTGAGCTTTGCAGCAACCAATGCAGTCTTCAGAGCAACAGGAAAAAGAATCCTCTGGGCCACTGAACTGCTTTTATTTTACTGGATTTTTTCCCCGAGCCAGGCTGACCAATTTTTCTTCCCAGCACCACCCTCCCACCCGTTTCCCCAACCGAACTCACTGTCCCCACCCCCAAATATCTCTACAGCTATATTACAAGCAAATATACCTTAGCAACTTTAAAAACTTTGGTTCTAAGAAAACACTTGGTCAGTTATCTTGAGGAAAGGTGGGAATGCATATCCTGCACACTGCTGTAGACAGAGCCTATCCCAGTAAGTTCTTAGCGCTGTACATCAAGTCACAATCCAATACAATCCACTAAGCAAGTGCACAAATTCTAGTTTACTTTTAAGAGCAGATTTAGTTGTTTTCTGTGTTTTGAAACCTCATCCATGTTGCCTTTCTTCACACTGTTTGGTAGAAATTGTCCGCCTGTAGATGGCTCTGTTTTTGCATGCTGTAGAAGCCACTGAATCTTGCATCTGGTTCAGCGATTCTTAGCATTCTCTGGGAACCATCCACCTGAACTCGTGTTCCCTTCTTACAGTCCACAGATACTAGTTGATTATTCAAGGAAGAAGGCTATTGAGTGAGAGAACAGGAGAAAAAAACAAAAACCCACAAAGAATTAGCTGCCTTACATACCCCATATGTACAGAAATTTAGGACTTAAAATTCAGGTTGGGCAATAGTTTCACATTTTGTTGATGTCAGACTATAAGCATGGTATTACATCTTATTCGAATTCCAACTATATTTTTATTAGTGAAGTGACATGATAACTATTTTAAATCCATGAAGTGCAGACTTGTGTTTAAGAGGGTTAGAAAAGGAGTGGACATTAACAGGTGGTCAGATATTAAAACAGCAATTCTAATGACACAGGTTGTGTGACAGCCTCATATGTTGGACCAGCCTGTCTGTATCTCATCATCTCATGCTCTTTATGAATGGGTCACTTTTCCTGGCTTCAGACAATATGATTGTGTCTTGCGCAGCACTGTTTCCTGACTTAGCATAGAGGCTGTGCCTCGTCCATATTTGTCAAAAAGAAAATCAAAGGCAGAATAACCATCTGACAGAAATTTATATGGAAAGGTTAACTAGATGGTAAGTTGGATTAAATATATTATTGAGGCTATTTCTTATTCTCACAGTTGTATGATTAAAAAAAAAACTAAATGTAAAAAAGTAGAATGAGTTGGAAGAAATATGATTTTTCCCCCTAATTACTACAGTGCTTTTTCTCCTGTTAAAACAGGCAGATTCAAAGACCCTTTGTATTTGTATTGAAACAAACACAGATTTCTCTCCCTTGATAAGGAGTCTGCCTACCCTTGGTCAGTGTTACCTCACACATTCTTCATCTTGTGCTACCCGTCCCTTTGTGCTTGCCTTTGGACTTCTGTATATCCTTATTATCCTTCAGCTCTCTCTTTGCCCTCTCCTGAGTATTACGTCCCTCCCTTTGTGGTTTCTTTCCTCTCCCATTTCTAAGTTAATATATGATTGAGAAATACCAGATGATCAAGTTTTGATTTCTAATATAAACGATGACTCAGGAGTCAATCCAGAGGTTTTTGTTCATTTGAAAACTTTCAAGTACACTCAGGAAATTGAGTCCATGAGTGGTCAGGATTTACCAATGACTGAATGATGGATAATTCACTCAGTGATCAATCCAGCCCTAGGCAAGTACTGTATATTCAACTGCTGCAGCTTCATGTGCATTTGAGGTTATGAATATCAAAGTAAAAATTTCATTGGCTGATATAAATGGTATTAAGCAATTTTAAAGCAACATGACAGTGTAAGCATTCCTATTTTTATCATTTGAGAGACTTTTTCAGGACATTACCTTAGTTGGTGTTCGATACCAGCAAAGCAGCGGAATCCACTGTTTCTTCTGATTGATGAATAGGAATGCTATTAATATGGAGAGGCATATTATTATGGGAACCACAACTGAGACAATGGAGTCCAGTGAAGAATCTTCGGTTGGGTGTAGCCTGTTATTATTTCTGTAATCTACCTGGAGGTGACCCATATCTAGGGGAAAAAAAAAATTACAAGTATTACTTAAACCAGAATTTTAAAGGATTATTTCAGTTATATTACAAATAGACATGAGCAACTTGGTTATATAGCTTTCCAGTACTTTCAGGCGAAAAACACCATTCAGGTCTAATGTTGATATACAAAGAACTCTTAGTAGATGGATTAAAATGGGTGAGAATGTTAATGTCTGGGCAAGATGATATTGGCTCTAGGAATTAGGAAAATAATAAAATTCTAGGAAGATTTCAAAATGTGACTAAAATTAGACTAATTTGAAAATATTTTGCAATAATATTAAAATATTTTGATTATCACAAATACCTTTGCATAAACTTTTTGGAAATCTCATGATGTCTATATTTTCCTGCCTTCATTAAGTACACTACACAGGGGACAACATGTAATTTTGCTCTTATGAAGATCTTTTCGTTCTTTTAAAATATCATTCTTACAATGAGTTGCAGGCAGAGATAAGGTTAAAAGGCTCTCCATGAAGTTACTTTTTTCTTTTGTTTCAAATAAGCCATTCTAGTCAGGTTTTCTAAATGTATCAAAGACTGTTCAGTGAAAGATAAAGGATGCATACAATCAAAAGGAATTACTCTTAAACTGTTCTGGGAACTCAGTTCAAGAAGTAACACAGCTTTGTGATAGTAAGACTTTCTATGGTTTAAAACTTAAGATTTTTGTTGATGTGCCTCTGTATGTACTCTGCAGGTGGGAAGGAATGGGAAGAGAATGTTTCTACTCATTTTAGCCAATGCAGATGGTGATATAGGAAGGGAAAAAAGGAAAGCATTTATCAGCATCCAGAAAAATGCCAAAGATAACAGTGATTCAGGCTGCAAATACAAAATGAATAAAGTAGTGAATCTTTACCTTCCTATATTCCAAATGATACATGCAGTGGTTTCAGGAATGTGTGTCATGCAAGATTAGAAAGTAAATTAAGGAAAATCTTGGTGAGAGGAAAATGAAACTGTAATTGAGGTCTATATAATATTGAGGCCTCCAGTTCTGTTTTGATGCTAAAAGCAAGGTATGAAAGTTGTCTTTGAGCTTCCTACCAGCCAAAGCAAAAATAGGAAATAAGATTCACAGTGTCATTCAGATTAAAACAAATCAGTTGCCTAAGAGAAACATATACTTTCTTGCTACTGACACATAGAGACATCTCTCTTCTGGGACTTTAGCAGGGATATTATGTAATGTGTAGGTCCTGAACAGACTGCATTAAGGAATGCATTCTTATGACCAAAGCCCAGCATCTAGAACAGTGAGGGGCACACAGCAGGCATGGTAGTTGCTGACTGAATGAATGTAAGCATGATGCTAAAGCACATTCAGTTAGAGCAAACACATACAGAGCCAAAACACTGGGTCTAGGAATTTGGCTCTCTGGTCATCTGGTTTGATCCAAGCACAACATTTAGAATATCTACAGTAACAGACCATTAATCTCTCAAGCAATGACTACTGCTTCTTCCAAAATAAATATTGTGACAATTGTACAGCAATTTTGAAAATGTGTTTGAAATCGACAGGAGGCAGTATTGAGCGTAGCTCTGAGGAAATTTACACTAGTCTCCTTTTAGAAAAGGTAGTACTGGCAGAACTCAGCCATATCTGACCACTTAGCTACTGAGAAACAAACTAACCTCGTTATTATGCACAATTAAAAGGACAGAATAAAAAAGACATGGAATAAACCCTGGGAAAAAGTTAACACATTGCAATACTGAACCCTCATGGAATGAAAATACCCAGAAAGAGAAAGTAACCTAATGCACAAATGCTTAGTACAGAATCCACAGGGACAGTGAATAATTCATTATTACTCTGCTTACTAAGTTTATTCACACATATAATTTTGAAAGATGGCTTAAAAATTTCATACTGAATTCTTTCCATTATCACCAAATCTCTGAGCCAGGAAGGAGGGCCAGGAAGGAGGCAGTTACCTGCTGACTTATTTTATCAATGTTTAGTATTTAATATTTTTTAGCCAAGTAGGTCTTCCCTGGAGTAGTTGTTTGAACTTGGGCAAACCATCTAAAAAGTACTGATGGAAAATTTTTAAACACTAGAAAAAACAAAGTAGACTATATAGAAGAAGCCAGGCAGATCTCAAGCAACTGATACTTACCTATAGGGGGATGGATGATGTCATTTTCGCTAGGTGTGGGCCACATAGGAACCTCTAGGTCAGTCTCTCCATGATAATTTTTCTTCTCAATGGGAATATTGGTTGGTTCGGGGACATACATTTCTAAAAGAAAGAAAAGCATTTTCATAAGAGATGATAGAGAAGCTGCCTTACTATTGGCTTCTATATCCTCAATCCAAATAGAGCATTTAATTCAATACTGTATTTCCTGGGACAGGGAATATACAGTATCTGTATTTACATCATTAATGATAGAGAGTCACTCCCTTTGCAGTGGGTGGGAAACATTTCTTACAACATTTAAAAGAACAGAGTTTCTACCCTATCAGGTTTCTTTGTGTCAAATGATGTTGGTTCTAGTTCTGTGTAATCCGACAAGAATGCCACAGTATTCATGTTCTTTCATCCATGAATACTCAATCACTTAGATAAAATGTCAGCAGAATTTGAGAAAGTTAAAGCATCACCCACTCTTCAGCCATTTTCCTTCTACCTTTTTCCCTGAGGGGAGTGAGTGTAGGCAGACCTCATGAGTCCCTGAGTTGTCTCAGATGTTACCAGTGGAACTGTTTGGATTGGAAATTGGTCTTCAGTAACTATATTCTCAATTATCTCGTTTGATTGCATAGGCACTTTGATCAACAAAAATACTGCAATATGAAACAAAACTGTCTAGAAAAATATTCTTTATCCCAAATATCAAGGGACCTGAGAGAAAACGCAGAGCTTTCCTTAGCAACTACACATACATTTTTATATCTACATTTCATTGGGCTGACAGCTAGCTTAACATTTTTTTTTTTTTTAAATAAATAATTCTCAAGAACACTCTGTTTTCAAAATGTGACAGTAAAAATCTGCATCATTCACAAACTTTCTCCTGGCCAGAGCACACTGAATCACTAAGTGGTTTTTATAAAGGGGTTATTCAACATTTATAATCCTAAATACTGATTGTGGCCTTAACACCAAAATAAGATATGCAGAAGAAGTTAAAACAGGATTAAGTGATCATTTTCTATCCCAAAGTCACCAAGCTTTCAACAAAAGCCTTCAGATGAGTTTGAAGAAGAGGAAGTGATGGAGAGGAGGGAACTTGTTGAGCTTCTGCTACAAGTTAACTGAGCACCTGGCTGGGGAATTAAACTCAGAGAGTCTGAGGAAAACGCTCGAGATCATGCCCCCAGCACTGGCAGAGCTGGGACTCCAATGTAATTCTGTGATTCCAAAGCCCAAGTTTCCCTCCAAAAATAAGGTCTCTTTGGTCTCAGTCCCTTGGTCTTCGGCCTTCTTAACTATAGTTTCCAAAAGTTAAGTGGGTTCCTGCAAACTCCAGAATGAAAAACTGAATTTACTGAAAATATTATCGTTTGCAGGAGTAGGAGACTGAATACAAAAGAACAATCCTCAAAATTTCTATATCGTATCAGAATCACCCCCAAGAGCTTATAAACTCTGCTTTCTCAGGTCTGGATCATGTGGTTCTTGGAGGTGTGTTTGTAGTAGGATGATCAGTATGAACTTCCTTTATGATTCTGGGAAGAAAAACATTCAGTAGCATCTTCCAGTTTGCAGCACCTGTCAGTCCCTGCCCTGCCCCGCCCAGGGTGGGGCCTTCCTCTTACAAGAAGGTGAGCACCACCTAGCCTCTGAGGCCTCAGCATGAAAGGCAGATGTGTGATCTACTCCACCACACCTGTGAATGTCAGCAGTGAGGTAGTGAAGCCACAGAGGCCCCAGAACTGGGGTCCACTTGGTTCCACCTCAGGCATTTTCCTGGGTGAGAGCAGTGGAGAGGCAGCTTTGAAATTCTTAGGCCTGGTATGTACCTGCTTATGGGCAGATCTCAGGTGAAACCCCCCTGATAACAGGTGAGCTCTCTTCCCGCGGCACTTAGGAAGGCTCTACCTGGCAACCTCAGGGAAAGTTATAGGGTCTAAGGTGAAGCAGGATGCCTTCTTCAGGATTAATTGTATCACCTTTTGTTCAACAAGCACTTCCTTAGTGCTTCCCATGCAGCAGGCCAGTGCAAGAGCAGTCTTGGCCTCAAGAGGCTCTCGGGATGACCACTGCCTGAGAGATGCGGCTCACCATCTAACAGCTCATGGCCTGTATATCAGCTGGTGCCACTATATATTCAGTTCCGCTCTGCTGAAAATCTACCATGATGGCTCCTTCCTCACAAAATACAACTCCAATTCAGAGCCCTCAAGTCCAAGGGGAAAGGATCCCTCTCTTTAATTTGAACTTAGGAAGGAAGCTGCCTCTGAGCAGTTTTGCCAAAAAGAATAAATCTATGAGCAAAAGGTTGCTTGAAGAGATAGAAAGGAGAGGAGATGCTATTTGTTCCCAGGCCTGACCTTCCATGACTGAAGACTGCATTCAACCCCAGACTCCAAAATACACTCTTCTGGCATCCACTAAGGAGCCCCCTTTGTCTGCTCATACTGCAGATGGACACAGTCAGAAGACTGATACTGATCTACCTTCAGCCAGGCCACAGAGAGCACAGGCACAGGCCACAATTAATTCCTTCTGCTGTCATATCTGATCTGAACTTTAGAGGAACCCATGACAACTTAATGTCTCGAGTCTCTAAAAATGTCTCTAAAAATGTCTAATGTCTCTAAAAATAAAAACTTCTTATTTTTTTTTTAATTTAAAAGGCATCTGGTCAGTTGTGGGGTCACCTTCCTATTAAAATGCCCTTTTCTGGAATATGGGCAGGTGCCTGAAGCTCACCAGCTGTGGGCAGCACTCTGTTGGGAGGTGGCGCCTGAGGTAACTTAGGACCTCGAGTCTTTGCTCTTCTGCTGACTGGCGGCAAGACTTTGCATAGTTCACCAGACTTCCCTGAGTCTGGTTTCTTGTGGAAAATGGAACAAGGACTAACCACCTAACCAGCTCACGGGTTTTATACTCATCCTGAGATGGCAGAACAGAAAAGGGGAATTATTCAGACCGTGGTGTTGTGTCCGAGGACAAAGCTGTTTGCTGGGTGGGTCAGGCGGCGCCCCTGTTACTACCCTTTTGTTTGTCCCCACAGCATTTCTGGGAGGTGCGTGCGCTATCCAGATGTAAGGTGGAAGCTGAAACTCTGAAGGGCTCTGAAGGTCAGACAGTGAGGCAACCAGAGAATGGGACTGGAATCCAGGCCACCTTCAGGAAATACAAGGTGGCAAAAGTCTGACTGCAAAATTTGCTTAGAGATAAAATGGAGAAGTGACTTACCAGTAGTACAGCAGAAAGGAGAATTAATCAACAGAAATTAAATGTCAATCCAATAGTAAATCTCAACTCAGAAGTCACAGACAACTCTGGAGAGATGAACAGGCATGGTGGCCACATCTGCACTCACTACTAACTCACAGAACAAGGGGGACGAATCTTTCCCTCCAATCCTACACTACCACCTGAACTCGGTCCTTATCATCACACCTCTGTGTGAGTCATGGCTGTTCTGGCCTCTGTATGTTATAGTCCCTCCTGCACATTGGTCTCCCCCAAACACCTTTGTCATTCATGTCATTTATCAGCTCGAAAATGAGCCTCCCCACCCTCCTGCAAAGGGCAAGGTTTATGCACTTCATTTGATAATCAAGGCCCTAAAAATCTTGGCCAATCGTCATCTTTTCCTTCCTTACTCTAGCTACTGGAACTTACTCCCCCAGGAGCATTTGCCTTGACCATGCCAGTCTCAGGATCCTTGGTCAGATTACCTCTCCACTCCAAGGAAGAGAGTCAACTTGTCCTTCAAAGTCTAGCTCAATTTCTTTCTCAGTGAAGCTCTCCAAGGTGCCTCTGCTTAATGGTAAAATCTTACCTATGAGCTTTGCACTGTAGTCTGTGTCAATCACATAACCATTGTCTCTTAACTCACCCTGCTTTTCTTTCTTGATATAGGAAACTGCTCTTGTCAAGATGATTATGAAAAACTAGTGCTTTTGCTCTAACTTTGGGTGACTAGGCAGGTGAGGAGGGATTGGCAAAGGAAACAGAGGAGCACTGAGAACAAAGGAGGAGACCCAGAGAGTTGACCTGGAAGCCAACTGGAGAAAGTGTTTCAGGCAGAAAAGAGCCAACAGCTAAATCCAGTGCCACTATTAACTAAGTAAGACGAGAAGTGGGAACTAATTGTGCATTTAACATTGTCCTTTTTAGGGAATAAATAGACATTTTCAAATGGAGCTCGTCTGCAAACACC
The DNA here is from genome assembly GCF_001458135.2 of Marmota marmota marmota. NCBI lineage: Eukaryota > Metazoa > Chordata > Mammalia > Rodentia > Sciuridae > Marmota > Marmota marmota. The sequence goes on from NW_025999977.1 coordinate 32,307,067, forward strand.
TAAACAAAAGGCCGACATGTGCACAGCTTGATTAAACACTGTGGGTTTACGGAACTGCCCCATTTTACAATTGCACAGTATAGATGTGCTTCTAAATTGGCCTGAGTCCCGGCTTACTGCACTGAATAGAGCATGATTCTCTAACGTAATGCTTCAAGAAAACCAGGGAACTGAGGTAAAAGTGGAAAGGTCTTGACTAGCTTTGGTCTTCAATGGGATCTTAGAGTGAGCCCTTCCATCAGTATGTGTGGTCCATGCTGCCTGGGAAGTCTCTCTGTTTAGGGGATCAGATTGGGAACACTGCCCAGAGGCTGTCCTGGTGAGCGCTTGGGTCCTGTGTTTCTGGGATTAGGGGCACGGGATAAAGGAGCTGTTTTGGCAAGAGACTCAGACATAGAAACTAGGAGAAGGCCTGAGGGAGGATCTGGGCAGCTGTGGGGGACTTAGGTCTGAAAGTAAGAGATTGAATGACACAGCTGACATGAAGAGTGGGCTGTGGGAAGAGGTGCAGGCACGGGTCCACAGCCAGCTGGGGTGTGCTCACTGGCTACATTCCACAAGGGACAGATGAGAAGTCCAGCTGAGGCTGAGGAGAGGCTGTGTGTGATAGTGGGGCAATGGCTGGATGTGATGGACTGAAAAAGAATGGCAAGGAGTGTACTGTGTAAATGCAAGGCGTACATGTAGTCACGTCACTACAGCTCTTAAGCATGTACCCCTGCATCTGATCTCGGGACCCTTTTCACTAGTCTGGTCCAGCACTGTGCTAAACCTGTGCTATTCTGCTAGGGTGGGCATCATTAATAGGCTGGTCACACCCATATGGCTATACGCCCCAAAGATTAAAGAATCACCCTCACCTAGATGGATGGTCATGGTTTTCTAGGTTAGCCCAGGGTTCTGAGCTGGGCAGGTACAGGACTTTAAACCTGTGAATTTGTGAATGGGTGAGCAGGTTCTGGGTCTGCCTCAGTTTCATCTTAAATGAGAATGACAGGCAGATGATGGAAGGACAGCAGCTCAGATACCTGGACACATTGGGCAGCAACTTCCCTCCACGTTGATGGGCTCGACACAGGGCAGAGGTGGGCAGCTGACGGTCGAGCAGAGGGTCTGGCCCTGCAGACAGTAGCAGTGTGTGCAGCTGTCAATGTCCCACCGCTCTTCGTCAGCATAGGCCTTCCCGCTGAAGTGACACACCACCTTCTTCGGAATTGTGTCCTCTAGAGAAAAGAACACATGTGGTAGAGTCGCCTCATGTGATACACACAGTACCTTACTTATTACACTTGCACGATCACATTGTGCTTTAGGTTTTCCAGAATTTGTGAGCTCTTTGTTTCCCTAGTTCCTTTTGCCATTCTCCTCAAGGAGGACCTTCAGAACCCTTATCTTGTGGTCTGAACACAAATGAGGGCCACTCAGGCAAACAGAGGGCAGTAACTGTGATAATACCCACTGGGGAAGTGTCATTAGACTGTCATCTAGCAAGAGATGCAGGAAGAGATAAAAGATCCCGCTGAGTATATTTACATAGAGGGAGTCAAGAAATGCCTATTTTTCATTGTCTTTTTTTTTGTAAATAATGTGGGTAATGGAAGAAATGGTAATAGCATCATCATAGGTAGCTGGTGGGCTTCCTCTGTGACCCTTCAGAGGGAATTAGTTCTGAAAAAAACATGTTTTCAGGGATGCTGCCGAGAGTTCCCTCACCCATTTTGGCCACTGAGTCTAGAGTTTATTATGCAGAATTCATCATGATGACTCCTTTCATCCTTTATAAAGCATTGCTACTAATCATATATTACAAAAACTTCCATTTTAGAAACAATCTTATCCCATTTCAACCCATTTTCTTTCCCCCCCAGCAAACTATTGGTCTTGAGAGCAAAATATTTTTAAGGTGTTATTTTTAGGCACAGTATAGGAATTTACAGCTTACACGTTCTGTTCTTTTTTCCCCACTCTCCCTTGCCATCATCATTTCTGCCCTCTGTCATACTTTTCCTTGAAAGTTCCCTTTTCTTATTAAGTTATTTACTAGTGATGGCATTTCACAACACAGTCCTCTGTGGCTCTGAGGGAGCCCAAGAAACCAACAAGGCAGCGATGGGCAAATCCAAGGAGAAACGCAAGAGGTACTTGTTGGCATGTCAGGCCAGTTCCTGGATGACGCCTATCAACCTGGGGAACTTCCGTGCTCCGATTCTAAAGGTAGCTGACTCACCCAACCCTGGTCATGAGCCAATGAAAACTATATAGGAATCTGGAAGGAAAGGTTCCTTAGGAATGAAGTGGTCCCCAGGTCTCAGTGTTCTTCCTGGAAGCCACGTGAGAATCTCTTACAGGGACAATGTTCACTGAGCACACAAGAAGGACAGAACCCAGAATGAGCACAGTAGGAAACCTGCTCCAAATGTTAAACTGCATTTCTCTTTTCCTCAACATGTCTCTACTGCTTCTCTCGTTCTGCTACATAAGTTTTAATAGGAGACACTGAGTAAGTATGGGAAGTGACAGCTGTAATCGGAAATCCATTTTTCAGTATCTATCAAAATATAGCACTCCACTATATTTGTCAACACTACACAAAAATTGTTCTAGTGTACTGCCTGTTAGGTTAAAAAACTCATCTGGAGGCTTTCAAACCAACCCATAATACATATAAATACATAATACATATAAAGTTTATCTCTAATATGAATTTCTTTAAGGAGGTGACTTCATTAAGACACCCAAAACATACACATCAAATTGGCTGAGCAGAGGCATTCTGTGAGCTCAGTTCAAACAGCAGTCCCACCTCCAGTCAACATTTCACTGAGCACACTAGTTCGGCCATCAGACCTAGATCTGACTATGCAGACAATTTATCATGATGACTCCTGCCATCCTTTACGCAGCAGTATTAGTGACTGTATTTTCTAAAAACCTTGGAAGAGCTCATATGGTGGACTGACATGGCTGGATGAAATCTGAGTAAGTATGTTACTGTGAGAGGAAGCTGGAACCAAGAGCCAAGCTCTTGCCCCTCCCTTGTCCACCACTTTCTCTGCGCTGTTCTTTTGAGACATCTTGCCAGTGCCCTTCCTGGAGAGGAGGAAGAAAGGAATGAGGTGCAAACACAGAAAAGCTGAAGATTCAGTAAAAAGATATCCAACTCAAGACAAGCACTGGTCTGTATTTTTTGGCAAAGACACTCATTACATCTTAAAGATATTTAATAAATGCTTCTAATATTTGAGGTCAAAATTATGTTTTACTTTTTTTTTTTGGTGGTGCTGGGGATTGAACCCAGGGCCTTGTGCATACTAAGCAAGCAAGCTACCAACTGAGCTATCTCCCCAGCCCAAAAATTATTTTTTAAAATTATATTAAGATACTGAAAATAATAATTATGTACTAAACATGATAAAGGCATTCATACATTTAACAAACTTAACAAACTTCTGTCATTAATGCTAAGGAAGGTGTGACCCTGAGCCAGAGGGCTGCACAGAGTGGTGGGGTCAGGCCTGGGTGAGCTTTCCTCCCCAAAGCCCAGTGCAGCTACTCTTTGCTAATGTCAATTAAACACAGAACTGGACAATGTGGAGAGCAAAACAACTCACTTTGCTGAGCTGGGAAGGCTTCACCTGGAGAAATTAAAAGGAAGGCATTCTAAGGAAAAGACGGTGTGCCCAATAGCTTGGCACTGTATAGATAGCAAGAAGTATCAGGGTGAATAGATGACAGTGCGGGGGAGTATGGCTGGAGATGAGGTTGGAAATGAATTGTAAAGGGTCTTGAATAACAACCGAGAATTCGAGAGAGAGAGAGTGTGTGTGTGTGTGTGTGTGTGTGTGTGTGTGTGTTTGGGGGGCAGTGCTTATTTACTTTTGTTTTTCAGGAAAGAACTCAGGAATGTGATATCACAGAAATCTTAGTGGGGTAAAGCAGAAGGGGATACTGTCCAAGGGAGTGTGATATGGACCTGAATTAGAGGTGGTGGAGATGCAAAGGCAAGGTTAGTCTGAGAGCTATTTCTGAGAAGTTAACTGTCAGGATGTGAATGGGAAGGAGGAGGGAAGCATGAAGGATGACCCTGTTTTCTTGCATGGGACGGGAGGCAGAGGTAATTCCAACGTGAGTCATTTTCCTGCTTTAAGAAGTAAATAGTTGGTGACCTTGTCAGGAGTCTGGTCAGGCCTTTATCAAACTGTTCCAGATATTCCAGTGGACCAAGCAGAGCTGCAGTGATTGACCTAAAAACTCAGCCTCTCTGTGTGAACACGGCTATGAAGCTGTCACTAGGTAGAACAGATTTGAGGTTCACCAAGGTAAAGGGACAAATTTATGTCAGTCATTGGAAGTTATAGGCAAGAAAACATACGTGAAAAAGAGGTGAAGTATCAGGCAACACTGGTATATTATACCCTCCATTCAGCTTTAAAATATTTATGCCCTTTGATCTGATAATTTTAGTGATGTAGCTCAAAAAAGGCTTAAAAGAAGCTATTTATGGAGTGTTAATCACAATATATTTATAAGAGTAAGACATTAGAGGAAGAGTCTGTGCCCAACAATAAGGGAATACTAAGTGGCTTCTGATACAATCAAATGAAAGAACAGCACACTGCCTTTAAACTGCATCAGGAGTAGGCTGAACTGCATAGAGGGGACATTTAAAAACTATCTAAAAAGGAAGGAAAATGATAACAGGGACTGCTAGACTCAGGGGTGAATCTCTTTTACAGTGAAATGAGTTGTTCTTGACAAGTCAAACGTACATAAAATGAAAATCTAAAACAGATGCACATACATCCCTAGCAGCCAGCCTCGGCCAAGCAAACCAATGAGAAGACAGCAGGGAAAAGCTTAAACTGAGCTTGGTTCTAGGAAACCTGCCTGTATGGTTCCATGTTTTCTGGGTGACACAGAGCCACTTAGAATATCAACAGATTGCAGGAAAACTAAATCACACAAGCAGTGCCAAAGATCAAGTGTTGAGTTACAGCATAACAGTGTCTATGTAAATACTCATTTAGTTAGTATGAGATAACTGTAATAATATTTATAAAACAGTTTGAGAGAGAACAACTATTCTGAGTGCCTCGGAGGCAACAACCAAAAACTTCTGGCCACCTATTAGGTCTAATTAAAGTTTCTCATTTTGTTACCAAAATATTCCCTTTTCTAAATTCCATGAGGATTAAACATTCAAAGTAGCAAGATGGTTACACAAACACAACACTGGGAGCCACACAGAGATGCTGGGGACATGAAGGCTCAGAGGCCCTGAGTGACAGGAGCTCACATGGCCTCAGGCTATTTCCCCGTAGGGAGTGGGCAGCCTGCCATAGGCCTAGTTTCCAGATATTTTTACCAATTCATCTCTGTTCCATTCAAGCTCTACTCATCACTGGTTACATTAGAAGCATCTTGCCTTTAATTTCATTTGCAACAAAGTTAATTCAGGTTTGAAGTCAGGAAGTTATCTTACTGGGTTTAAAAAATGGGGGTGCTGGGAGGGCATAGCACAGAGATCGATGCCAGTCCACTGTTGGTTGGTTGCATTGCCAGGATCTTTGTGCTGGCTCCAATAGTCCTGGGGCTTTCCAGAAAACCTTTTTGGCCATCTTAAACTTTTAGGACCCAGTGAAAGTGAGCTGGTGGTCTTGATATCTGGCTTGGGGTGAGCCACAGTTAGCAGTGGACATATTACAGTAGGGCTGGAAGGGATCCCAGGTGTACCATGATGAATCCATGATGGGACCCATTTTTGAGACAGCAACAAAGAAAGCTCCGAATTGTTGTTCGCAAGGGGTGGCTCTCTAAGGCTTCTCCATATCTAATCAGTTTTCATTACAATAATGACACACTGCATAATAGCAAGTTTTGCTCCTTCAAACATGGTATAAGACCAAGCCACATTTGTCCCTTGGACTTGGGTGAGTCACTTACTGTTCTACTGAATTTTCATGGGAAGTAGTAAAGAACACCCTGGCTAGACTTCACCAGGGTGGCAGTAACCTCACCAGATAGAGATCAGATTTTAGTTAATAAGGCTTCATAGAAAAAATTTTGCTTTTGACTAAAGTTTCCTTGAAAGGCCAATGACTTAAACTGAGGCCCAGAAGTATACAGACCAAATTTCAATTGGTGGTTGGACCTTGGCGTCCCTATTTCTGACATGTTCATGCCTTCTCTAGCTATACCAGCTCCTTTCATGAAAATTTTGGGTTAATCTTAGAAAGCTCTGCTGGAAAGTTTTAGAATATCTGGGGGCTAGCCTATGCAATTTGAAGTTCTAAATAATAAATTAATAAAAATCATTATAGTCTTTTGAGGGAACAGCACAGAATAATTGAAAACACATATAAAAGCATTTTAAGCACTCAGCCTGAAGAATGTAGAAATAGACTGGGAGTATCAAACCAAAAATAATCAGCTTGTATTTGGCTATTAAGTGGGCTGTGTCATTTAATTTTCACTAGTACACTTATCACTCCAACTGGTTTGCGTATGCTGACAATGACATTAACTTTTATTCTTCAATACCTATTAACACTCTTTACATCTACTTCCCAATGCCTGCTGCGTACTAGATGTGGCACTAAGCATTTCTTGTGAGTCAGTCCCATTCGAGCTCCAAAGCTCAATGGACGAAGTAATGTTTTCAACTGAGGCTCACGGGAGTTAATCACTTGCTCAAGACGTGTAGCTTGGAAGCATCGGGCGAGGATGAGAATGGGATTGGGTCTGGACCCATAGTCCCCATATGTTCCGTCTGCCACACACAGCGAGATGGCCCAAGGGAGGCCACTTTTCTGAGCAGTTATCAGTGCCACACAAACCAATGCTGTTACTGACTCTGGGAAATGGGCACTTCTTTTTTCAACTGACTGCACTGCCTGGCACAGTCCTATCATGAATGGAGATTAGCGAAGTAGTTACTGAGGACTTGTGAAGAGTCTTCATTGAGCATGCCTCTCTCTCCCCCTTATTCTTTCAGAGGCTTAGAGGAGACTGTTCCAAGGAAATTATGAGGTATGACACTAAAATAATAAAGTTTATTTCTAAAACAAACACCTGAGTTGTTACATAGCCAAACAAATGTGATTTCCTAACAGCCTAACTTAACTTAGCAGGTTATAGATGCATCCCAATGAGACTGCCATTGCTTCATACAGCTCTGGGATTTTCTTCTCACAACAGCATCTATGGCCAATTTTTAAAATATGCAAGGGAGACAGTTGCTATCCTGTGGTTATACCTTGGGTTAGATCAGCCTTGGTGGTGTTTAGCTTTCTTAGCTCTAGCCTCTATCTTACAGCTTCACAATCAGCTTGAAATATTCTGCTGAAGTGACAAAGTCCCAGCTAAAGGATGAAGACATGTTTCTGTAACTACAATCAACACAGTGTCAGGAGCCTGCTGGAGGCTTCTTGCCATGGTAGCTGCATCAGCAGGGCTGCTGAACCCAAGAAATGCCCACAGATGTGCTGTTTTGGATTCAAACATGAGCAGTATCACCCTGTATCACCTATGACTACACAAAAATGCACAACATCTTTCAGTGTGGAGTTGAAGAATTTAGCAGCGTTTTCCACCTGTTTTTCTGTCATTCTGGATGATATGGAAAGGGGAGAGAGAAGTGAGGAGGCCTTGAAATGCTCACCCCGTCTAGGCTGGCTCCTTGGACTGCTGAAACTTTGCAATCTCACATCTTTTTTAAGAAAAGAAGCCTTAACAGGCTGTGAAGTTTGGGCTTTGTTTTTACTCTCAAGTTACTGTTAATTATACCATAGAGCTTATTCATGGGCTGGGGAAATTTAGAAGTGCTGTTTTCTTCCTCTATGAAGATCCAATTTAGAACCTCAAAGGTCACTGATGTGGACACACAGCCACTGAAGACTCTGATCACCATGCTGGATGCACACAAGTCCCTGAGAAGAAAGCATCTCCAGACTGCTCCTCTGTGGAAGGATGGAGAACCCATACTCTACTCTAACCTACGTTATAGTTGGGTTTTCAATTTCTGCCTAGGAAATGATTTTTCTTGGATGGATACTTCAGGTTCTAAATCTGTTCTGATGGTCATAGTGTGGGAGTAACTTCCTGGGAGGAAGTCAGGCAGTTTTAGAAATTGCATCAGTTCTTTTAAATCTCCTGTGTACTATTCAGAGTCCGGAATAGTCATTTACTCTGGGATCCTGGAGTCCAAGAATCTGAATGCTGTTCTTGCTCTCAGAACAAGTCCCCCTGCAAATCAATCCAACATAGTACTCCAGTGGGGTATTTGTTCCTTCTACACGCTGAGACTGAGGACTCACTGAGAGCACTGTTCTGAGCCCTGGGGACACTGCAGCGAGCACATATCCAAGGACTCTGCCCCTGAGTCCAGAGGGTCTCATCATATCCAAATGGTTCTAAAAAGATATGCAAATAGCAGGTCCTGCTCATAACACTCCACTTCAGGGTAGGAAGTTTGAGAGCTGAAGGATTTACAGAGAAGACTTCAGTGAAATCATTTAGGAAGGTGTAAAGAGATGCCACATACACTATGGGTAACATGAGATTATCAATGACACAGCTGCCCTGGGCGAGCATTTCTTTAGATGTCAGTGCATACTGCAACAGTGCATGACAATACTCTTCCTCAAACCAGCACAGGACCAGAAGACCCCTTATTATCTTATCATTTACCTTCTCTGAACTGATAAGACACCTGCATCCCTGGCCAGTGAAGTCCTTTTTATTTCTGCATCATGAGTTGGGTGCATTGTTGGGCAGAAAAGTTCCACACTTAGAAAAAAAAAAAAATGCAAGAACCTGTTGGAGAAACTAGCTTTACTTTTTATTTTTCCTTTTTAATGTAAAGATGAGATTTAAAAAGAAATTGTAATTAAGCAGGAGTCTGAGCAAATAACATACATGTCTCTTAGAAGTGTGCAGAGAATCACAGGCACAGATAATTAAGTTTGAACATGCTGGTCTGTGGTTCAGCACAAATTAGGGAAGTTTGAAGTCAGAGCTCAAGTGAAGTCCTGAGTGGATGCTGGGGCCTAGACAATGTCAATGAAGCAGTGATCTAGTTTCAATTTTTTTTTTTTTTTTGGTACCTCAGATTGAACCAGGGGTGCTTAACCACTGAGCCACATCCCCAGCCCTTTTCATTTTTAATCTTGGACAGGCTCTTGATAAGTTGCTTAGGGCTTCACTAAATTGTTGAGGCTGGTCTTGAACTTGCAATCCCCCTGCCTTAACCTCCCAAGTCACTGAGATTACAGGTGTGCATCACTGCACCCTAAAGCAGAGATCTAATATTAGTAATTCTGTCAGCAAATGATTGAAAACAACAACAAAAAATGTTTACTGATTTAATAAAAAACTTGATTGTTTTGTCCTTTTTAGGTTCTAATAGAGAAAACATCTGATCTTAATCCTTCTTTATAAAAAGAAACTTGAGAATAATGTTATCATGTAGGTTGACTCCTACCTCTATATAATGACTTAATTTCTGTGGAAGCCCATTTCATCACAGAAGTCCTTTCTTGGAAGCCCACTGTTGCTTTATTTAATTTCAGATATTTCTTGGGATGGTAAGTCTATGTCTAAAATGGTTGAAAGAGTCTTACAGGTTTCTTTCACACACTGTAATGAAATAGACTGTCCAGGGTTCCAAGCCAACAGAAGAAATATACATTTTCCTGAGTTCCATGAAGGGAAATTTCCCTACTGCATTTGGCTGATTCTTGTTGGAAAGAGAACATTATTTCTCAGTAATGGAGCTCAATTCTTGTATTAAGCATCCATTAAGGACTGATTAAGGCTTCCACTTATAGAAGTTGAAGGAAACATTTCATTTTCAACTTTAAATCCAGTCTCAATTTCATAGCAAGGCCCACAATCCAAGGTGTGTCTATGGGTACATGAAAATTATATATAGAAATAATTTTGTCAATCAGTACAGTCTAAAAAGCAGATAGGAACACTGGCAGATCAAGGTTTCCCGAATAAGAAGGGAAAAAAAACCTAAGTAAAGAAGCTGTCTGTGTAAAAGTCAGAGGACAGCCTGTTTTTAGGAAAAGGTTCAAGGGGAAGCCACTGGACTTGCCAGACTGGCCCATCTGTGTGCCTACAGGTGTTCCACCCTGTCACAATCTAAGTACTCTGAGAAATATTCCTCCAGCAGCTTCCAGAGGGTCCTGGCCAGAAGGGGCCTCCTTTGAAGGGGTCTTTCCCCCATGCCTGACCATCAGTGGATAGAAAATCAGGTTTGGCCTTCTGGAGTGAAATAAGAAGAAAAAGGGCACATGGTGGGCCTCTGGAAACACCAGTGCCAGCCTCTTCTGAACAGGAGACACTTTACACAAGGATGAGAAGCAGGAGCTCAGACAATAGGCTGAAGCTTAGAGGCTCCTGGAGTTAACTGGGGAGACTTGAATTACTGTTCACACTGCTGGGGTCCTGAATAGGATAATGAAGGGAGGAGAAGAACTGCTTCAGGGAGATGCAGGGTGAGATGCTTCCTAGGGTGCAGGGTAAGACCTAAACAAACGGAAGTCAAACACTGCTGATTTTGTGATATCTTTAGACCCATTCTGAAGTTAGTACAGTATATGACAACCAGACTGTTTTCATCCTCACCCTCTAAGTAATAATACGGAAAGTTCATGAAGTCCCCAAACAGGACTAGCCTCTGAAATAAACAATAAAAATACAAGTCCCACTTTCTCACTTCTAACAATGTCCAGAGGTGTGAAAGGACAGTGAGGTCTATAGGTGAGGCACTGTCACCACACTTGCACTGTGGAAAGCATACCATTTCAACTGGATTACAATAAGGTGAGCCAAGCTCTCATCTTCAGGCTTCTGAAGATGAGAGCATGGGGGATGAAGCACACCACCCAAGGGGGACCTAAAATATTCTCATTCTTCAAAAGTGCATCCTTGAGATGTTATATCCAGGCTTTTTCTTGGAGAAACCAGGAGCCACATGTCACTGAGAGATACAAGAATTCACCTGTTACTCAAAGCAACTGCACTCTCTGTTTCAGGAACAGTAACTCTACTGAACAACCCACATCCAGAGTGCTTACACTTTATAAAGTACTTTCATATGTGAACATTATGTCACCTAATTTTTATGGCACTTTTGTGACACAAAGGACAATATTATTACTCTCATTTTATCAATGAGGCAACTGAGCCAGGATTATATCATTATCACCAAGGCACACAGCTAATACGTGAGTGACCAAGTTGTGATCATGACCCTTTGGCTATAAGATAAATTCTTTCCAATTGCAGAAGTTTTTAATTTTAAGGAAATATTTGGAGAAGCAGCTGTGAAAAATATTCCAATGAAGATGCCAGTATCATAACATTATAGTTTAAAAATAAATAACGTTAAGTTCTATGACTTGTATATTTTAAAGATGCTACATTAAATATTTACTATGTTTGATTCCAGGGATGAACTAAATAAACAATGATCAACAGATACTCCAAAGACATTGTGTGTCACACATATCTAAGAAGATACTGTTTTGATATAGTTAGGTTTTTATCAAGCAGACATGTAAGCAAAAGGTACACTGTATAATAGACTGACTTGGCATAAAGTATAAACCCCTCCTCTATTAGGGAAAATTCTTATTTAATCATGTGTTCATTGAAGATGACTATGGAGATCACTGCAGTTATAACATTACAGCCAATTGAAGAGAAAAAAAACAGCCCCAACAGGAGCCAGGCATGCTGGATTCCATGTGAAAACTCTACTTAAAATATTACTATGCAGTATAGGTAGTGAATATAAAAAACTGCTGACCCCTAATCAGACAAACTACAAGCAAGTAATTTTTATGTATCATCTTACAGCTCATTTGCAGAGAACCTCAGATATATGACATTCCAAAAACAACTTGAAGCCATGTAATCAGAATATCTTAACTTTGTTTATATACAAGTTATAAAGCACATATTTATATTTTATATATTATATGTAGTAATATTATCCAAAAGTAACCAATTTTTGACAAAAATATCTTTTTTTTTTTCCGACAAAAATATCTTATGTGAGAAAGGTGAAACTAAGACTCCATGATTTCCTGCCAAGAAATGACTCAATATCTGACCTCAGTTATCTTCTAGAATAACACACAGTTACAAATAAATTCTTACCCATGATAATTTTCAAGACAATGTTCTGGGCAGTGAGTAACACTCTGGATCTGGCCACCTCAGACTGGCCCTGTTCTCTCTGGCCAGCTTGACAGGGGACACACCTTGGCATTTTGCTTCCCAAAGTCAACATGTATGATGTAGCAGCAGCATGGGCCTGAAGAGCCCATCAATTAGACTGAGAAAGTTCTCTATGATCAAAGCAGTGTTCTTTCTATGTAATATCTGGCAAAGGATGACAGAGCCCCAGGTAGAGAGCAGTTCCACTGAACACTGACTGAAGTTGCTATAGTCCAGTACTCAGCACGGGAAGGGTGTGCATCCCCGATGTACAGTGAGTGATGATGGTGGAAGGGCTGCTGGTTTACTTGTTTGCCGTCCTTGGGGAATCATGGAATAAAGATCTATTTGGGGCCTGGCAAGATGGTGCATGCTTATAACCCCAGTGGCTTGGGAGGCTGAGGCAGGAGGGTCATGAGTTCAAAGCCAGCCTCAGCAACAGCAAGGCACTAAGCAACTCGGTGAGACCCTGTTTCTAAATAAAATACAAAAAAGGGCTGGGGATGTGGCTCAATGGTCAAGTGCCCTTTAGTATAATCCTCAGTACCCTCCTCAAAACAAAGAAGATCTATTTGAGCCCTGAAATAATTTTTGCTCTGGAAAGGATTGAGAGAGGCATGTAGCATGTAGTCAGTGCTAAGGCCAGGGATGTTGTAAGCCAGCCCTGGTGTGTTATAATAAGGGACCATGTGTCACATCTGCCATCACACATTAGAATTCCCACTAGGCCTCTGATTTCTACCTAATTCATACTCAAGTCATCTTTTAAGCCATTTTTAGCCAAGCAGCCTACGTTAAAATAAAATCTTAGTTTGTGTATATTTGTGTAGGAAGCCAGAAGACAAAAATTTAGAAAATCAGAAGATGCTCCATTAAAATGATTGGGTAATTACTACTTAGCTTCTTTCTAGTAGAAGGATGAATTCCCTAATGATGGGTATTACAAGTAATTAGACAAAGCTGTTCACTTTTCAAAATTAATCATCAATCCTATTAATTATGTCTGTATTACACATACTATTAAATTAGCACACATAATATGAGGACTTCACACATCAAAGGAGAAGCATTATCATTGCACATTAGTGACTTGATAATTAAGCTGAAAGGAACACAAATACTGGTAATTAGAAGACTACTTTTCGTAAGATTGCCATTTTCATTTTTCTTATGGAAGGAAAAATAGTACTTCACAAGGTGGAAGCAAGCTAACTTTATTTTTGACCACTCCGAAAACAGAGCAAAACAAAACGAACAAAACAAAACAAAACAAACAACAACAACAACAAACAAACAAAAAAAGAAAGAAAGGAGGAAGAAAGATAAAAAGGTCAGTCTAATTGCAGGTGTGAGGTTTTTAGAAATGTGTATCTGACCAATTAGGGAGACCATTCGCCCAGGGACCAGACCAGCAGCCACGGCAAGGTCAGCACCACAGGCTGGGTGGGGTGAGGGGGTTTGTGAGGCACAGGTGATCCTACAGACAGTCTGGAATGAAACTGAGGAAGCCTGAAACAGGAAACAATGCAAACACTGGTACCCAGTGCCCTCTGGAAAAGCCACCAGGGGCTTTACGACATGGCAAACAGTGGCATGCCCCGCCTTTCCTTTGCCAGGTGATCTTTGCCTACAGTGATATGGTTGCCACTGAGACACAGCTGGTAAGTGCCTTTGGCTGTGCTGGCCTCACTCAGGTTGACACCCTGACAGAGATCAGGCTGATTAAAAGTCAGGACCTCTTCACTGGTGAGAGAAAAGGCCCCCAAACTAACTTGAGAGTCAGACAGAAAATCCCTAAATCAGAGTCATGAGCTGAACTTCCAATGCTTGGAGACAGCAGGGCCATGCAAGCAAGGGTGAAATCTAACAAGGTTATTTACAAAATAAGCAACAGGTGGACGGAGGGGCTTAATGACTATTAAAGTACCACCACAAAATGCACCAAGTGTTAAGATGAAGGAGTGACCAGAGCACACGGGTACTGCTCATCAAGTGCTAACTCTTCCTAACACTTTCCTGGAAAGAGTCAGGAGTATGGAACACAATTACACCTGTATCACTGTAGGGGGCAGCTGTGGAGCTAGATGTGTTTGAAATGAAATTTTCACTGTACCATCGTGAGCTTCTGTGAACCACAGTTTGGTGAAAGTGCTTGTAATCTAACTAAAAATTCAAAATCAAATTGATCTTTCCTTCCTACATTAAAGATTGGTGTATATTTTAAAATGATCCATCAGTTGGAAATATAAAAGAAAGTAAAAAAAGCAAACGACAAAAGAATGGACACAGAATCCTATGATTTGCAGGTTTCCTTCGACAACTCTGAATTTGCCAGTTTGGTTTTGTGAGAAATAGAAGTGATTTACTAGTGTAGAGCAACGAATTTATCAGTTGAGAAATTTTACTAATTATGTATTTACTAATTAGGCAGCAAAACACAATAGGAACTTTCATCTAAACAAAACAATCTCAGAATTTTCAACACAGGAGAGATTTGCTGCTAGATTTTCCCTCTGAAGGTACACGGAATTCTCAAGGTTTCCCAAGTGCTCCTGATTGACTTTTGACCACTTTACTACCAAAGTACTGATATATAAACAGGTTGATGCTGGGTGTATTTTTCCTGCCTGCAATGTGAAATAGTACCTAGATATATATCTTTCATATATAGCTCTCACCAAAGTCAAGGCCATTTCTTGTATAAATTTTTGGTTAGCTCTTTAAAAAAGTAAGTAGCACTAAACTAAATGCATGTCTTGGTATATTTCTGGCTCCATTTAGGAGTTGCAGAGCTGATGGGTAGTACACAGAGAGGCCCACATCGCAGGCGCTAAGAGCTACCATATGTCCTGGTTTGCTGAAGACACTCCTGGTCCCTAGCTGTGGTCCCATCATAATTATTGCCAGACTCCATTTCACCCTCAAAAGCATCAAGGCTTGAAAAACAAATGACATAGATGGTCACTCTAAAGGAGAGATGTAGCTTCCCAAATATAATCTTCAATTCTCTTTGGTCATTATGCTGGGAAAAATCTAGCTCTTAAGATTCCTGAGAAAGTGTCATAACTGTCACAAAACTCTGTGGCCAGAATCTCTCTTTTCTCCTAGGTATCACTGCAAATATCTGCAATGATTTGTGTCTAGAAAGCATGCAAAGTCCCCAACAATAAATGCAGGATACCTACAATTCATAAAACTCACATAGTTTTTCATTTGCTACCCTGATGAAGGGTTCACTCTCAGATTGAGATGCGTCTTGTCTTTCATTTGACTTTATGAGCTAAACTGGATGCAAAAGCAATAACAGAGTGACAGTCTTGGGACCAGGGACATTCCTTGATTAGAGCTGCCAGCTGTTGCAGCCTCGCCTTCTGGTCCCTGGAACAGCAACTGGCTAATGTTTACGGGACTGGTTTGGTAGGAATGTTAGGGGCTAACATACGCATGTCCTCTGCTCAAGGTGTATCACCATGGGTCATAAGAAGGAGAGGGCTCTGTCAGTTATTCAGACCTCAGTGTGCCTAGGCCATCAACATGACAACCACGAGGCTTAAGTAGAAACAATTAACTGCCCCAAGACAGGAAAAGCTGGGTGGCTAAATTAACATTTCACACTTAGTGGATCTCAAGGCAGTGGCACATTTTATACACTAAGTGTACTTTCATATGGGAAATGAAAAAAAAAAAAGACCACTGAAAATAATCAAGTAGAGAAATATGTTCTAATACCAAAAATCCTAAACCAGCAAAGGAACCCAATAGAATATGACAACACTAAAATATCACTATGTTCTGAGAAATTTCTTAATTTTTTATGCATTTCATCTTGGGAGCACCTCTTCTGCATCCATTCCCTACTTGATGTTCCTACCTTGGTCTGTGTGGCATGTCAAACAGATAAACCAATTTTAAAAATATTAACTGATCTAGCAGATGGCTGTCAATGTTGATTTAGTGGCCACTGGCACAGATGAAAGATTTTTTTTCTTGGTCTTACCTAGGCAGTATGGACAACACTGGCCTTTTCTCAAAACAGGTCTTTCACAGGATACAGAAGGGCAAGACTCAGAGTAACAGCTAATTACGCTATCCATGCACACACAGCTGGTACAAACGTCAGGCTTCCAGGACTCAGCTGCCAGGAATATATCCCCTTCATCATTTTTGCAGTAACTAGGCACGCTCTCATTATGGGATGAGGAAGGCTGAAGAGGTTCATCTGGAAAAATGAACATATAGGTCAGCAAAGGAGATGCTGGAGGCCACCAACTGTGCAACAGGGGGGTTGTTACTCAGATTTAGCAAAAATACATGTAGTCACTATGGTCAGGGTGCCACCTTTTAAAAAGAAAAATGCTCCAAATCAGAAAGTCTTATTCAGGCTGGATCTTGAATTTCAATAGAAAAATAACAAAGATCAAAAAAGACCTGCCACAGCGATTCTGTTATTTGAAATACATAATACACATTCTACTCTTCTTCCTTAGCTTTACAGTCTTGATTTTCTGGGGGTGGTCTCAGGTCTGGGAGTACAATGTGTGAAAGTCAATCAGGAAAATCTGCCTTGCAACTAAGGATGCCATGTCACTAGCTGTAGCTCATGCATAATGAGGCCATTTCAGGAAAACTTTTACTTTTTACAAAGGATAGATGTGTTGCTACTACTGTTCTTCCTCATTCTTCCTCACTAGAAAGTATGAAATATCTCCAGCAACAATGAGCAATACCTACAATTAACAGAACTATTATTTTTCACTTGTTATTCATTTATGGATTCATTACTGGATTGAGATGTGTCTTGTCTTTCGTTTCTCTTCATGAGCTAAATTGGATGCAAAAGCAAAGAGTGTGTGCTGACTGTAGCTATAACATCCTTATCATTACCTTCATAGAAAGACTTCAACGGCACTAAGCCACTGAGTCAATGTTGATACACATCTGCCTCCAACCTCGTATAATGGATGTAAAATAAACCTCTATTTGTTTAACACTTGTAGTCACTTTTTTGTCTTACTTACAGCTACATGCAATCCTAATCAATTAATAACCAAACAGATTTTCATAATATCAGACTTTCAAGAAACACCTAACTGTAACTTCCCAAAGTTCAGGCTTCACATTAATGGTTGAAAGATAAGAAATCTAAATCTCACAGAGGGATGTAACCACTTGCAGAGAAACTAGCTGCAAGTCATCTGTGTCTTTTCTGTTTAGAGACTTAGACCAGAGGGTCTCCAGATCATAGTACAACTTGAAATAGAAAAGAGCATCATCAGTAATCCCAGGCATCTCTTTGGATGTTACAGGTTCATTATCAGATTGAGATGTTTACTGTCTTCCATTTGAGTTTATGAACTAAAATGGAATTAATAAAATTAATTAATGAAAACTGAAGCCCCAAGCAGAAATCTTTCAGATATGAGAAAAGAAAATTTAAGTAGTAAGGTTCTCATTTGAGAAATGTCACAATCTCTCTGATGAAAGAAAGCACTTTAAGAGTCCAGAAAGAGCTGTAGCAGTCATACTTGGCAAACCCCTAAGAGAGCTACATTTTCTCAATGATATGTTCCTTTCTGAATCAACTGCATGAACTCTATTTTCAGCCAAGAAACTGAAATAACTGAGACAGACATGAAGTTACTGCATGATGCAGAAACTTTAAATGTCACATTCTCCTTCCATCTGCTTTATGAACACACCCTATGGCCAAAAAGTTTGATTTGACAAGAAGAGTCTCTTTGAGGACCAGGGAAGCTGCTTCATTTGGGGACCTTTCTGAGGGTCAGAGGGAGGCCAGCATAACATAACGGAACCAGCCCAAACCCTTCCCTTAAATATAACCATCTCTCCTATTACCAGCCTGGAAGGCAGAAGCACAATGAAAGAACAGTCATTGGTTCTCCTGCTCCCAATGCACCTTGGGTCCTATTTCAGGTAGAGTTTCATAGATCCCATTCATATAATAGGAGAATAAAAACAGTAAAATGGGATTTTCTCAATGACCGTTCTAAAGTCATCTCTGCTCACAGATCATTTCTTCTTTAAGAGACTGGCCATTGCTAACTTTTGCTTTGGCTGGAAAAAAGGACAACTCATTCTTACCCACACCGGGCCCTTCAAATCACAAAGGTACTATGGGTCACATTAGCTTGGCTCTTGCAAGTAATGCCTGATTTTAGCAGGGATAGCAGTAATGAAGCAACGGAATGACGGTGAGAATGACACCCTAGTATCGAGAGGCTTTTTGTTTGGGTCCAGAAATGACCCCAAAAGACATCAGGATTGCAGCAGTGGTGAGTTAAAGCTGGGACGCACAGTGTGTCTGTCGTGTTCTTCTACTATGCTACATCTCCCACCACACCCTGGCTGGAAATGTTCTTGGAATCTTGCCCATTATCTTCTTCCTTTGGGCATTTCTTCCCATTTTTCTGCCTCAGAGACCCTTCTTCTATTTCAGCTTCCAAACATTGCTGCTTTTTACTGGTGACCACTCACTCTTTTTATTTCTCTCTCCCTTTCTCTTATATGCTAC
This sequence comes from Marmota marmota marmota, assembly GCF_001458135.2. NCBI lineage: Eukaryota > Metazoa > Chordata > Mammalia > Rodentia > Sciuridae > Marmota > Marmota marmota. The sequence continues at coordinate 32,325,830 of NW_025999977.1, forward strand.
ACTTTTCTTCCAACTCCAGAATATAAAGAATGGGGGAAAAAAAACTTAGAAGAAACAAACAAATGCTTATTCTCTTGTGGCTCATTTTTACTTTGGGGAAACAGGTGCCTGCAGGGATGCCTTATCTGTTTTCATGAACCCATTTCTGTTCAAGACTTTGCTCTAAGCCAGGCCAGAGGAAGGGGACAGAATGACAAGGCATCTCAGAGATGGGAACACCATGAAGTATTGTGGCTTTTCTTATGTACAGCATATCTCTTCAGACCATTTCAGAATACAAGTATCTTAAGATTAAAGATGGTATTTTTCTAGATGTGCAATATGCTGATCAACGCTACTTTTGAAGTTTACTACCGTGAAAAAAGTTGATGTTTTAATCTTTTTATTGCTATAATACAGCTATGAATGGAAAGTTCAGAAAGATACATTACAGGGGAGGTGGCTCATTTTAAAATATAGATTATTCTAGATATACATTTATTCACAGACAGAAGAGTTACCTTTGGAATACTGACATGCAAAGTAAAACGTCCTAAGGTTTAGGATGAGCAATATCATTGAAGTTTCTCTCTCTAAAAAAAAAAAGCCACCCAGATCTAAATTCATAAATGGGAAGTCAAAGCACTTGGGAGCTTGCTCAGTCTACCGCAGGAGTGCAGGAATGCCCCACTTTGCTTGGCTGGAACCTGTGGGGCTCGGCCCATGCACATCCCATCCAGGAAACCATGCCTTGGCATTCTAAGGAGGCCCATTTCCACAGAGCTCTCCTTCTCTTCCCAGGCCCAACCTCTAGACCAGTCAGGTGTCCCATCAATGAATCTGGGCTAGTGGTCCTCAAGAAGTGCCTTCCCCACTGTTCCTCCCACCGCCAATCCTGTGTTCACTCAGATCCTAGACCACATGGTAACAGGGGCACTTCTACTTCAGTGCAAGCTCTCTGGGCTATGTGGACTCTTAAATCCTCTTTCTCAAAGCTCACCTCCTCCTCCTTTATCATTATTTACTTAATTGGAACACTGGGCTGTTTGGTTCTTCTTTTGGATTACTGCTCTACAGGATAGGAGTCATTTCTATTTTCATTAAATCTCATAATCCCCATGGCTCAATTCTGACATTGCATAGCTATCTGTAACTGAATAGACATAAGCTCATTGTCAGCAATGACTAGAACACTCCAATGGTTTCTACCAGGAGGTTCTGAACAGTCACGGCTCTTTATTAATAGGAACCTCAATCAGCAGGGTATGGATCTGGGAACATTAGTAATAATGATAAAACTACAGTGGGCATAGGTCAAACACATCCTAAAAACTGAACCCATATGAACTATTTCTTATGCTAGAAAAGATCTTCATTAATTAAATTTATAAGATTAATAAGGCTGCTCATTACACCATTTGTTCTAAGGTGATGATACCTTGACGGCAATGCATGGTGATGGTGGCAAATTATGTGCCTATCCCTACATGTTCACCTGATGCAGTTTAGAAAACACCATCAACACAAACCTGTGAAGAACTTAGATACTGGATATGCTGAAACAATGGATTCTAAAGAAGCAATTAGATCACCAATGTTAAAAAAAAAAAGTAATAACATATGAGGGTTTAGGTTTGAGTAGAAATGCTTTAAGGATTTAATATTCAGAAGGTTAAGCAGCTACTGATTTAATTTGACAGGATGGGAAGTTTAAGGAACATCAAAATAAAATCAGTTGTTCTGCCAACTTGGTAATTTTATATATCAAAATAAAATACCTTTTGAAAAAGCCATATATTCTAGTGTTAACTAGAGTACTATTTTAGTCGTAAACCCCAGTAACTTATGTTTAAAGTCCTAAAAATTTTTCATTAGACCATATTTCTTTCATGACCATAAATTAACTTGATATGGTCTGATAAATAAATAATAACAACACTCTATATACATATGCAATGTTAGTCACTTAATACTCTTGGGTCTTAACTAATTCATCATTATAAGTTTGAGGCAGTGGCATTAGACACATTTCAAAGTATCTTCACTACCTTCACATCTTTCAAATAATTTTATTTGCATTATCAATAATTGTTCTTCATGTTTGTTAGAAACAAAAACGACTTCTCATACTAGTAAAATCTGGAATAATTTGGTGACTCCATTTAGTTTTATTGCTAGAGTCTGAGATATAGGGTTAAGGAAGAAAATGTCAGAAAGAAACAACTGCCTTTCTTCTTCAGAGTCAACTCAGGTGCAAGGCATATTGATTGCACAAGTATATGGCTGATAGAAAGGAATGAATTTAGGAAGCAGGCTGCATGATAATCCTGCCCAAGTTGTTAAGTTTGGCACGCTCCTAGGTGGGGTGAACCCTGACCTGCAAAATGACAATACCCAATTCTGTGCCCTCCCCAGCCAGTGGTGGGCTAAAGCACCACATTGGTTACCTGTACACTGGGGACAGCAGGAGTCCTGGGTACGTGAGGGGTTCTGGCAGAGCAGTGGTGGGCACACCTCTGTCTCACACAGCACCCGGCCACTGTGACAGGTGCACTGAGTACAGGAGTCAATATTCCACGTTTCTCCTTCCACAAAATACTCGCCTCCGGGTGCATGGCAAATGGAAGGAGTGCTGAGCTCTGGCTTCTGCACCACAAAGTCATCTGTGGAATGAAACAAAAAAATCAAACCATAAGAAGTTATTTATTTTTCCAGCTCTTGAAGAACCTGGTACCATTTGCTTTAAGGGAGACAAAGGAGGAATTGTCTGAAGAGCATCTTGTTCTACTTTCATCAAGAGGAGAGTGAAGAAAAGAAGAGAAATATTCTACGCATGGAAATGGAAGACAAAGGTAGAAGAGCCAGTCTCAGGAAGTGAGGTGCAAGCAGCTTGAGTCTGTCAATAATCATGAAAGAAATCAATAAGAATTAAATTACAGGGAGGGAACTCCATTTAGGAATCTCTAAGAATGTGCAGTTGTCTAGAATAAAGGTCTCACATTTACTGAATGCTTGCAGTGGTCCAATTATTTCCAAGCTAAACGCTTTACATTTACTCTTTACATGGACCTTGTGAGGTAGGCATTGCCATTCTGTTTTTCAAATGTGGAAACTGTGAGCTCTGAGTATTGAGAGCAGTCAAGGGCCTGGACCCATGCCTATGGTTGTTTGGATAATGGATAGACTTCTAGTTAAACAAAACTTCCAAATGATGTATGCCCTATCCATTTCATTATCTCTGGGATCCTGAGCACTTTTATGCTTGGAAATACGTCCTGCTGTCAACAGGACACACCTAATCTCAGCTGGCCGCCAGCACACTAGGCAGGAATGCTCCTGTGGAATCAACAGTCTGAAAACTCTCACCTGAGACTAAACATTTGTTTGGCGATATCATCGTCCAGAGAGGTAAGTGCCTAGAAGCTGATAACTATGATTTCTTTCCCCAAAAGAGAGGTGGTTTTGGTCCCTTGGTGAGATGGTAATGATAGAGAGGGAATTTAATGTTGGAATGTCTGGAGAAGCACTGGGAGTTGCCCTCAAGTTGGGCTGGGGAAATGAAAAGAATGAAGACATTAACCATATTCGTGTAGTCCAAACACAACAAGCACTTCAAGGAGGTGTTGACAGTGTGGAGTCCTGCTGAGAAACAGTCTGGAGACATCACGGCTGGCTCATGCCTGAAGCTCCACAGACCTTGGGCCCCAAGAGAATGACCCTGACTGTGCAGAGATGTTCAGAGCTGCAATCTCCTATGAGTGCACTGGGGCCCTTATTTTCAAAGTGGTGGTTGGCATGAGAGCTAATGATACTGATGAAATAAAGTGGTGTGGGCCAATTTCCAGTTAAGAAAGTAACTTTCAATATGGCTATCTCTCAAGGGAACTTTGATGCAGGGGTGACAGCTCAGAAAACGGACATTAGTTAGTGCTTAAATTCACAAGCAAGTGCACCGAACCTTCTAGTACATGAACAGCACAGAAGAAGGTAATTAGAAAAAAAGGATGCACTGGGACAAGATGATAAATATACATTTCCTGTGGTTTATAAAGAAAGAAAAAATTGTTCGAGAGTGTGCCAATAAACTAATGCTGGAAAAAAGCTCCCTTACTACACTCAAAAAAGGTTTTGAGAGGACTGACAACTGTCATCCTTTTAAATGTGGACATGGGGCAGGGGGCAGGAGAGAGCTGTGTGTGCCTGCAGGTGTTCTATCTTTCTATTCCCTCTTCCTCTATTACATGACTCAAGGCAAAACACAGGAGGGACTGGAGAGATGGGGTGGAAAGGAAAAGAAAGAGGATGAGAAAAGAAAAATAAAAGAGATACTATCATTTGATGACTATTCCATTGGAAGAGTTTGAATGCTGCTCACTTAATCAAGGAAAAATCAGTGTCCCCCCTGAATGGAGAAGGAGAGTCTTTGAACAAGAGTTCACAAGTACAAATGGCTCTAGGGTCTCTAGTAGGAAGATTCTGCAAGTGGCAATCCACTAAAGACAAGACTTTGGAAAAAACATTATTACACATTCATACACAAGAATGTGTTTTTGAACATGTATGTGCAGCAGTCACACACCCTCAATAATACATCAATAACTATATAAGAGTCCTGTATCTCTGTAACAGAGAAACATACTTCTGACTTTACTGACTTTCAGTCTGGGGTCAGTCATCTGTTCTTGGTCATGACTCTGCCTTTCCACTGATCTGACTCTTAGACTTCCTCAGTGAGCATATGCTTGAGAGAGAGCCAGATGTCGGTCAGTACCCTATGCTTTCACATCTGTAACTAAAATACAGGTCTTAAGGGAACAGATTATTTTTCCTTCCTTAAAGAGTCAATTTAGAATCTTATCCATTAAATTGCTTATTCACCTTCTGATCTGACAAAGTGGTTTTTCAGATTTAACTAGTAAAATATGTGAAAAAAGAAAAGTTTTGAAGCAGGGCAAATCTAACCAAACTTGGAGGGAACAAAATAAGCCATTAATTCTGCACTGCAACCTGGTCCTTGACAGGGGTATGGGAGCTACCTGTCAGGTTGACAGTAATAATTACTGAGATATACAGAATCTCAAGAGCTGAAGGGACTTTACATGTCCCACGCCATGGGATGCAACGCAGGTGCACTCTGGCTAGCACGAGCCACCTTCTCTCCCGGGCTAATCCTGCCTTGCTGCAAAAGGGCCAGACCTCAGGCTCCTGCCTATATACCCTTTGCTTAAAGGGACTCATCCATATGGAGATGCAAGACCAGAGGAAAAATAATCATGACTTCAAAATATGACAATAGACTTGAACTTAAAAAAAAAAATCTGATGTGAGAATAGGGAGACCCCTCTTCTCCCTGGCCTTCCAGTAAGAGAATTAATATATTTGTGCTTGTTTTCCAAATGAAAGACAGCTTAAGTATTCTTCCCCTAACTCACAGTGGCCTGCGCACAGGGAGAAACCATAGATACACAACCGTGATGAGTGCTTTAGGAAAAATGCAGTAGATGAGAAATTATGGTAATAATTTTGCTGTTACTGACAACTGTAATTCAGTCCCCCATGAATTACAAATTTGTTCTGTTTTATAGTAATTTACTTCGATTACTGTTATTATGACTTGAAATGCGTGGTCACTCTAGACTTCTCCATTTGGCAAGAGTGCCACATGTCCATTAATTTGAAAAAGAGCAATAGCCATAGACTTTGGTGATTCTTTTCCCTCTCAGGCTATCACTGGATAAGAGATAAGCTTTTATATAATAAAACTAGCACCAATCCCCTCAAATTAACTAGAGCATTCAGCTTTAATACGCTATCAGTAAAACAGAGAGCTGGATTTAAGCACATAAGCCTACATCCTTTACAAACAAGTAGTTCAAAGATCAATATAATTGAGTAAACCATTCAAAAATAACAACAGTTTCTAGAGCTTTAGAAATTTCTCTGGTTTTTCACTCGTCATTTATAGTACTCGGCTGATTCTGTGGCTGTTGTTTACAAAAGGCACAGAGAGCTAAAAAGTGTCCCAGGGGTCATTCCCGTATTTCCCCCAGAGTCACAGGTATAAATGAGGCCCTGCAAGGCAGGAGCCCTCTTCATCTGAAGCACACAAGAGGGCAGCCAGCTGTTACCTGCACATGACGGGCAGCACTGTCCAGGATGAATGGTGGGGTTGCCACAGGCAGGCACTGGGCAGGTGATCAGGGCACACATTTCCCGTCCATTGTGACAGTAGCATTCCCGGCACCCATCATGCCAGCTTTCCTCATTTTTATGATGATGGCCATCCATGGACAGACATGTGCCTGACAGGACAGGTGGCCCGGCGGAAGCAGGGACCTCTGGACAGACAGAAGGCAGCCTGGTGAAGAAGCAGCTACAGCACAGGAGAAGCAGCATGTCCTGTTCTTATATGGGATGAAACCTGGCCACCAACAACTACGTCTACGAAGGACAGTCAAGTGACATGGGAAATGCTCAGGAAAAGAATTTAAGTAAATAGGCTTTTAATTTTGAAAGAAGAAGAAAGAGAAAAGATTACTCATACGTTTCTCTCCTGTTAGCAGGCTAACTTTTACTCCTTTCCCTGATTTTCTGATGGATAAAGTTTCATGTATGTTTAATGTATGGAGAATCATTTCTCTAGAAGCTTCATCCAGTGGGGAACTCCTAGTCCTCTTGCAATGAACAGATTTTTGTTCTGTAGAACAGCTGAAGCAATTGATTAGAGGTGTGTTTACTCTGACCTCCTCAAAACACCATTAAGGTGGTAACTGTCTAACTTTGAAAAACTGCCGAGTAAACTTTAGGGATCTTTTATTGCTTAATCAATGTGTCATGTTAACAACTACCACAAACTGGATGGGCAGCAGGGCGGGGCTGAGAAAAGGGCAGGAATGGCAACCCAGGTGCACACTCAACAACTTCAGGAGTAGCCAGGTGCAGACTAGTGGAGATGCTCAGGATTTGTGCTTTACATACCGTTCTGGGCTGGCATGTGCTTCTCAGCCCATGTCAAAATTCTCACGGAAAACTCAGTTTTGAAACATACGAGTAGACCTTCAGTAATACTAACCTCAAGGGCATTGAAATGAAGTTTTTTACCGTTAGTTGTATCAATTCCATTTCTGAACTGAGGGGGACTTTACAGAGGCCAAGATAAACTTTAGCTCTAGGCTCAAGTTCCTAAGACAAGCAAAAGTGAAGAGCTAAGAAGTGATTAATTTGGTCAATGTTCTTATTCATAATGGGCTTCCTTTAAATTCTGTTCTGAGCCCTTTTATTCCATTAAGATGAAAGAAAAAAGAAGTCCCGTGGGAGGGTCCCGCAGAGGGTGACAATTGTGTCAGAGGAGGCAGCAATCACTTAAACCATTCCATTTATAGGATGTCTTTTTGCTCTTTGTTCTGATAGCCCTGGCTGCTTTGAGGGGGAAGGGCTATGTGTTCACACTTACCTCTGCACTTGCAGATAAGACAGCCATGATTGTCTTGTTGGAAACCCAAGGGGCAGATTTTACTGCATGGGAGCTCCGGACATTTCCTACAGCGACAGATGTCACAGCCATGCTTATTCTTCCTGGGTAATTAAAATTTTGCCAGAGGTCAGAAAATCAAAGTCTCAAATGATGCCCCACCATTCAGACCAAGGGTCAATGAAGTGATATTGCCATTTATGCAGACAAACTGGACTCGACTCTCAAAACTCCTAGGATGATGTGTAATTAGCTCCCTGTGGCTATGATCACCACCCATCATGACCAAGGTTTAGAACTGCCCAGGCGCTTGTGTGTTTCTGGGACAGGCTGGTCAGAATCCCAATGACATGACTGTTGATTTAATCACAAAAAACTGGTGTCAATATAAAAAGATGCATGTGTAACTGTATAATATAAAGATAAAGGACATTTCATCGGTCAATGTTGGAGATTATCATTAGGCACAAAATCTTTCTTTTGTTAGGACTACAGGATTCCTCACATGATCACATTCCCTGAGAAATTCTAGACACTAGTAAACATTTTAATGAGGTATCTTCTGAAACTTATAGACGATAGGAAGAGAAGACTTAAGGACCCACAGATCAGGAAGGGCTATACAAATGTTGATAAAGAATAAAACCCTTAAGAGGACCTACAATCAAGGTCCAATAATTACTTCATTAAGTCTAGGTAGGAAAGAATGTCCTCCATCCCTGAGCTATGAACAAAGTGCAGAGGAGTAAAGGAAAAAGTCTGGAGGAACTTTTTTCCCCTTAATAAACTTATCCATATTCTACGTTACCATAACGTCAATATCAAGTAAATAAGTAGACATTTATAAAAAACATTAGTTTAAGTGGAGATTTTCTGGACAAAACAATTCTTACCAATATTTCATTTTCTCCAAAAAGAGAGTAATACAAGAAACTCACCCACCCTCCACTTCTTCCTGTTCACAGCTGCAGGACTGAGCACTCCCAGCTTAGCATCTCCTCTACAGGTCTGGCCCTGCCTGACTTCCTGCACCTCTGAGGGAAAAAAACAACTACTCTATTTACCTTCATGCCTCATCCCAAGTAACCCTCAGTGGCAGTCAACTGGAACAGAATTTCTGTTCTTTCTCATGAACAAGTAAAGGGGCACTAGAAGAAGATGGTCCTATGAGAAACCTTTGATGAGTGACAATTGTGAGTGACAACTAAAATACATTTTGCTAAGTGAAATAAGTAGTGGACATCAGGGTTTACTCCTTTATTTCAACCTAATGAGAATAAGTTAAATGAATGACAGATTCATGCCATTCTGAGATCTGCTATTCATTGTTTGTTCATACATCCATGAATCCCTCCATCCCAACTATCAGTGTCTGCTGTATGCACAAGGTGATGGTTCACTCAAGCAGGTGAACCAAAGGGCACTGATGGCCACCTTCATCCTAACATTCCCATAGCATATCTGGTCAAGGTTTCTTTTTAAAGGTTGTTCTTAAAACACATGTCTAGTTAGTGAAAGAGTCAGTTGTCCATGACAGCCAACTGGGCCCCCCTGAGTAAGAAGTGAAATCTATACTGTCTCAAGAACTTCCCCTCAGAGATGAAGGCTGAGTTTAAAAGTGGCCTTGATTCCGAACTGTTATAACATTAGCAAGTGGCTGTAGCTACTATAATGCCAATGATACTTTATTTTACATTAGCAGTGAAGTGATGAAATAACTATGCTTTTATTGATATCATATTTTAGAATTAAGAAAATGATGGTTTGTTTATTTGGAGCATTTTTTAAGAAAAATGTTACCAACTTAATTATCCAGTTAAAATGAGAATGAAGATCTATCCCCACAGATCTCAAAATATCTTTGAGAATTTTCAAAAGGAAGAATAAAAAAGATGAATGAAATAAGATGGACAAAAGATGATGGATCTAAGTTCTATAATTTGATATAACTCTCACAAAACTGGAAAGGCACAAAGATTGAAATGGGAGAAAGCAAAATAAATATTCTGAAAAGTGATTCGTTTTTTAATGGATCGACTTGTTATAAAAGGCTGGTATAAATTGAAATAATAACATTTTGGTCTATATTAAGACCAAAGAAACAAATATAAAATATTTATTTCCCCCATGGAATTGTCTAGATTTTTGTAAGGGTTGACTCAATAAATATTTAAAAATACAGGTCATGGACCTCATCTCCAAGGAAACTCATAAAATCTGCCACATAAAGAAACAGTCCAGGGGCTGGGGATGTGGCTTAAGCGGTAGGACGCTTGCCTGGCATGCGCGGGGCGCTGGGTTCGATCCTTAGTACCACATAAAAATAAAATAAAGATGTTGTGTCCACCAAAAACTAAAAAATAAATATTAAAAAAATTATCTCTCTCTCTCTCTTTCTCTTTAAAAAAAAAAAAGAAACAGTCCATAGAACAGCCATGAAAAGCTGTGGCACTAACAGCACTGGGACCACATGACAGTTCCATTCCCACCCTGTCAGGTAGTGTCCAAAGGACTTTCCTACGGGGACGTCTCACTTAGCATACATGGAGAGTGTTTCTGGCACATTTCCACAAAAGAGCAGGAATAAAACTTCATTCTTTTCTTTGGAGACACAATTCTTTGCCTGCTTTCTGAATGACTACAAAATCAGCGTAGGTTATTCTGGATTTGGAACATGACCGACTCCTTCACAAATACACAAAACGGCTAACAGAATGGGTGTGAACATCTCAACAAGTTCCACTTAATGGCAGGTTTTCTGGATTAAGGAATACGTACAGGTATCCAAGTGGACAATATTTGTCACACATAATAGGTCTGCACTTCTTGGGCCGTGGGCGGCACTGACAGATCTCGCAGTTGTGGGCATTGGTTAGGAAGCCAAAGGGACACTCCAAGGCGCAGCCTCGTTTAAGGCCTGAGCACAGCTCCTCCCCTGTGAAGACAAACGGATGGCACGTTTCTTCCAAAGGTGAACAGACCAGGATACATCGTGCTTCAAAACCTTCCCCCAATCCTCCCATCGAACATGGATTCAAATTTCCCAGCTCTACCATAGCATCAGCATCATGGAGAAGTGCAGATTGTGCTACTGAATGGTTATAACGTGACTCTACCCTTTGGTAGGAAGACACAAAATAAAGTCCAGCTTAGAAGTGGATTTCTGAAGCCTAATCAGATCTGATTGGTTTGAAGTGAAGACTAATGATTGAGTGTATTTTTAAATTAATTTTTTTTATTAGTGGATTGATGGTCATTTATGTTAAAATGAGGGAAATGGAAACTTATGCTCCAAATTTCACTATGTATTTTATTTGTATTGCACATCATCACAGATGATGAAGGTACTTAAATGCTCACATTATATTTACTCTTGTGGGTGTTAGATGGCTTCACATAATGCTGCATTATTGTAGGTAGCCTAAGGGATTTCTTACCCTTTTATATAAACACATCTCTTACAATATAATGAAAGTGAAATTCTCAGTGCTCTATTTAGATTTTTTTTTTTTAACCTACATGCTGACACACATACCCATATATTTGGGTATATTTAGTTAGTTAATTAAAAAAATATGCTGGAGAAATATTCATATTAATGTATAACTGCTATATCAATGTTTAAACTATCCCCCATTAGCACGATTTAAAGGGATATCAAACTGTCCTGTTTGTCAGTAGTTACATTACTTTAGAAGGGGGGAGAAGCAATGGTGACCATTAAAAGAAACTACTGAAGATATTAGCTTCACTAAGTCTTTTAAGATGATTTTAAAGGACATTACAGAGCTTAATGAAAAAAATATAAAAAAAATAAAAAACATTAAGGCAGGAAAAGCATGCTTGATGATATAAATGAAGCAAACTGAGACCTGTCTGAAATGAAATGTAGAATTTTAAAGAACATCAAATTTAAAAGAAGAAAGCTGATATGGTGATGACTAAAGGTTGGCAATGTCTGTATGTCATTCTACATGGACTGGTAAGACGGGAAGCAGACGGTTACTGCTGGAATTCTAAAGGAATTTTTATTTTATATGGACATCTTTCAAGCATAGATTCTGTAATAATGCACAAGTTCCTAGGAAAACCAGACATCATTGTCTCCTCCACAGGCAAATCTTAGAATCTAACATTAAATCTTAACTACAATTAATAGGTGAAATGGGTCCGTGTTTTACATAAATATTTTATGACAGCGTCTCCTGTGACTCTTAGCTGGCAATACTTGCAAAATTTAATTTGTTATCTTTTAGAAAGAAAATGTGACTTATGGTATAATTTTCTATTTTGCTGTTATTATAACCTTTTATGACACATATTTAATATAACCTCATGGGTCTGTATCACCCTGCCAAGCAACTGAATATTAATCTATATCCTTAAAAGATAAATTCTCACTGGCTCATCTAAAAATTTGTAAATTACGTGACTTGGAAGGAAGGTCCTTATTTTTCATTTCCCATTATTAAAGGAATGTGTGAAACAGTGGAGAAGACTTTCATAACCATGTTTTTTGTTTTTTCTGACATAGAGACCTTAAGCTATGAACCCATTTTTCTATTATAAGTATTTTTAAGTCATGACACCAAGTGAATTATGTTGGGAATAGATGAATTAAACACACTCCTACAACTTCACAGAGTCGGCATCCTTGGGGGTTAAATGCCTTGAAACTTTTAAGTTTGAGCACATTTGTGTTTTTATTTTTTTTGGTTCTGTTAAAAGGAAACTTTTCCATAAACCTTGACCTAGAATGCTCTTCACTCAACTAACTATTATATCACTATTAAGTTTAAACAATTTGATAATAACTAAGTTTGTCTTCAACCTATCTCTGCTATCATTTGGAAGTATCCACCAAAGGCTGTTGGGAGGTGGGGCCTAGTAGGCAGAAGTTAGGTCACTGGAGGGGTACCCTAGAAGTGTATACTGGGACCCTGAGCCCTTCCTCTCTCTCTCTCACTTAGTGGCTGTCATGAAATAAGTAGCTCCTCCCACCACGTGTTTCCACCATGATACACTCTCTCACCACAAGCTAAGAAACCACTGACTAAAACCTCTGAAACCACGAGCCAAAATAAACCTTTCTTCCTTATAAACTGATTATCTTAGGTGTTTTTGTCACAGTGACACAAAACTGACCAACACCGTCTCTGCTCAGGACATTCATTAGAAAGCAGACTGGCCATGTCACTCAAGTGAAGTGCCCCAGCCCTTCCCTGATTTGTGATCATTCATCTGTGGGCTCTGGTCTATATTATCTCAGTTGCGCTTAAAGGGAAGTTCTAGGGCAGGGCCCTAATTTCTTTATGTTCACAGTCCAGGACTGTCATGGGATTTAGCATGGAGTAGATGTTTGACAACAAGCTGCCGAATGAATGAATGTATCAGTCAACACTTGCTACATGCTCTTCCCCAGCCATGAGAACTGCCATCCTGACAGGGAAATAACAGCACAAAAAAACTTTACTCTGATAGCACTGAAAGTTTTTCAAAATAGGAGCATTTGCTCAAGACTTCACAACTATAAGAAGCATCCCTTTATCATAAGGGAATACAATGTCATTTGCATGTACATGAGGTGTCCTGCACACCGCTTTGCTCTAGTACTTTAAACTCTTGGATACTAGCAATTTCTACAAACCCGTTAACAATTAAGGATGGCTATTATGTTCTTGAGGCTATTAAACAAAGAAATGCAGCATTACAAATGGTAGTCCCAATCTTGTCCCTGATAGTAAGTGTTTGTATATAAGTAGTAAATAAAATGAAAAACAAGGATCCCCCCACCCCACCATATTTGATGCTGTCAACTTCTTGGGATGCTTGACTCATATATATTTCATGAAAGATATGACAGCTTGCTCCTCCTTGTTACCATTGATTTTACATATATACATCAGTTTCTAGATAAAAGCATTATTAGTTCCTAAAAATCAAATAGTATTAAGACTTCAAGAGAATACACCAATAAGCCAGTCAAAACCAGATGATTTAAAGATGTGGACAGTAACATGACAAAAGATTAATGCTATTTAATTCATAGAGATGTCATTTATGTCATTTAATGCACAGAGTTTATAAAGTAAGGTGAAGTGTATTGTGCCTGATAGCAACAGACATTGACAGTTAAGAAATAATGTTATTAACAGTTTGTACTAAAATAAATAAATAACCCCCAAAGATAGGGAATTAGTATCTTAGTTAGACGATTTTAGTTTTAAATTTTGTCGCTATTGTACTTTCTGAAACATTTTCTACCCTACTTCTCTTTATTGTAAACATATCTTTCGGACACTGAGTCAGGGATAATTCAGTTCTCCATATGCCCCTTGTGTATTACTTTGTTTAGCAGTGTTACAAGATGTTATTTTTGCAGATTAAAATAGTAAGGCTATAAGCACAATTCACAATAGCTAGACTGTGGAACCAACCCAGATGCCCTTCAATAGATGAATGGATAAAAAAAATGTGGCATTTATACACAATGGAGTATTACGCAGCACTAAAAAATGACAAAATCATGGAATTTGCAGGGAAATGGATGGCACTAGAGCAGATTATGCTAAGTGAAGCTAGCCAATCCCTAAAAAACAAATGCCAAATGTCTTCTTTGATATAATGAGAGCAACTAAGAACAGAGCAGGGAGGAAGAGCAGGAGGAAAAGATTAACATTAAACAGAGACATGAGGTGGGAGGGAAAGGTAGAGAACGGGAAATTGCATGGAAATGGAAGGAGACCCTCATTGTTATACAAAATTACATATAAGAGGTTGTGAGGGGAATGGGAAAAAAAAAACAAGGAGAGAAATGAATTACAGTAGATGGGGTAGAGAGAGAAGATGGGAGGGGAGGGGAGGGGGGAGAGTAGAGGATAGGAAAGGTAGCAGAATACAACAGTTACTAATATGGCATTATGTAAAAATGTGGATGTGTAACCGATGTGATTCTGCAATCTGTATTTGGGGTAAAAATGGGAATTCATAACCCACTTGAATCTAATGTATGAAATATGATATGTCAAGAGCTTTGTAGAACAACCAATAAAAAAAATACTCGTAAAAAAAATAGTAAGGCTATAATACGCTCAGACAAAAAACTTCTTTGTTATATAATTTCCACATATTTTTGAAGGACATGTTTCAATAGGGTTTTATTTTAATCCTAACGTGACTGCCTATGATATATTGGATTATATCAATTTATATATATATGGCTTTGATGGGATGCAGAAAAATACTGTAAGGGAGAATTCTAGACAAGATAAATACTTATCACATAGAGCAATGGGACAAAGAATAGCCTACACTCTACCTGAATCTAAAGAACTCCCCCCCCCCAAAAAAAAAAAAAACAAGGAGAAAGAGAATTTGAAAGTTTAATTGGAAACATAAAAAGAAAAGTTGTTGGTGAGTGTCCTGGAGGGCAGGAAGAATTGGAGGCAGGCAGGAATGAGGGAGGAGGGGAATCTGGGGCTTTCCACAAAGGGTCACTCGGGCTGACTCAAAAATGGATGTTACAGAACAGCTAGTGTGCAGAATCAACAGTCACCACATGCCAGGCGATGAGGCTAACTCTGCATTTGTTCACTTACTTGGTCTTTACGATAGCCCATTAATCACATACTGTCCTCTGTCCTTTACAGATGAGGGCACAGAGGTTGTAGAAGTAAAGCAACTAGCTCTGATCCCTCAGATGCAGGTCAGGCTGATGCTAGAGCCTTCGAGGGGAGCGGTGTGTGATCACAAGAATTTGACAACCCAGGACCCAGCAATGTGATCTGACCTGACTCAACTCCAAAAGACGTGGCCTCCAAAGTTGTAAAATAATCAGAATAACTAATAGGAGTGGGAGAAGGGAGAGCAAAGTGCACATGCTTAGACTTCTGTATGATACAAACTGCCAAGTTCCACCTGGTGTTTTTGTTTTCAGGTACAGGGTGGCAGGAGTGAGAGGGCAAGACTGACCCAAGTCAAGAATCTCAGGGTGATGAGATGAACATATGACCAGAATGGTGAACCCTCAGAGGGGGACTTTAGACAGGAATGATGTCCACAGGTGTCCATCATCCTAAAGGTTCTCTGCTCCTCAGCCAGCTGATACCTGCTGAGCACTGTGGATTAAGCACTGAGTATAGCCCTGGGCGAGGCAGTAACTTCTCTACTCTGGTGTGAACAGAAGCTTTCTCCTAGCAGGATTCACTTTTGTAGGTAACAGAAGCAGGCTTCAAATGGTGGCATTTCATTAGTTTCATTTTTTTTGGAGTAGGTCTTGCATTTTATTCATGTTTGTGGCCTTGACACCTAATACAATACGTGGAATATGGCAGGTGGTAAAAGAAGAAAGAAGGGAAGAGAAAAGGAAGAAAGATGAGATATTTCTATAAATAGACAAAATTTGCAAATAATGAATAGTTAAGTAAAGATTTATGTGTTAAAAAAATAAGTCCCCGGTACCAAATCCAATGTTATTATATATACATGTATTTCTTCCTAAAGGTGGACAAAATGCAGGCTTCTGCAGGGTGTACACACAGATTTTGAGAAGTCAGAAAAAGCTAACTCAAAGACAAGGCATAGAAATTCTTCCTAATAGCCTCAATTTGCAAAAGGCCAGTGACACCTTTTGACTTGCTTTAATGACAAGTGAGGGAAATCCCTTATTTGGACTGATGGACAAAAGTTCCTCATGATATGCCAAGAGTCTTACAGAAGCATGACTAGGCACCCCAAACTTTATAGTAGTAAAACTCAGATGGAGTATTTGGGTGAGGTGATAGGCACATCTGTATTTTTAGATGTTTAAGAGCTACAGAAAAAATTCATGCACAATCCCATGATAAAAAAAAAAAAAAAAAAAAGATGTGTAACTCAAGAGGCATTACAGGGACTGAAATATAAACATTTCATGACACAATTACCAAATACCTTGGTGTTAAAAAGACAAGGTTGACTATTTATGTAAACAAGTGTTGCTGCCAAGGCAATTCTCCAGTGAACTTGGCTTTCCAAAGGGAGGTATAAAAGGCAGATGGGCACATAGCAGAGACTGGCCCTTCCCCAAACAGGATCAGATGCAGAAAGGCTAGCCCCAGATGGGTGGAGGCTTGTAGGAAATATGAAGATGGCAATAACTACAAGAACAGCAGTTTTATAAACTCTCTTTTAGCACTAATTTCACTGTGTAGACAGCAGGGTGGTAGGTAATGTGTAACAGAGAACACAAAATTATTCTACTCCTATTTTGTATTTTCTTTATAAAAATATTCTTACAAAAGAAAGTGATGAATGATTAAAGTTAAGAAGAATGTTAAGCCCAAGATAACTGATAAATCAGAAAGAGAGCATCCTTCTATGTTAAGTAAGTTTAAGCCTCTAAGCCCAGGATAATTATATCCAAAGCCCACAGAGAATCTGCTTATTATAGAACGATTGTCTATGTTTAGGAGAGATCAGAGAGAATAGAAAGAAATTTCAGAAAACAAGCCAAATGTCAACTCAAAAGGAGAGAGGATTCAAAAAACACACAAAACTTAACATTAACTGAAAATTCTTCAGGAACAACTGTTACTCATGACCACAAATCTAACAGGTGGCTCCCCACCAGCTTCAGTTTATTTTGAAGTGAGGTTTCCAGCAAAAGAATACTGCAAATATAATGCATATTGATTTCAGACAAGGTATCAGGGCATAGGTGTCCAGACTTCCCTGTAGAGATGGGGCTAGTGAGGCTAAATAAATCGCGTACTTTAGGAGTGAAGACTATACTCAATGTCACACTAGAGGGCCCTGTCCTTACTTCTGTATAATTTAATCCAATGATTTAGACAAGAACATATCAGTGGTATTTATTATAATCTAGAAGGTATAAAGAATAAGATCACATTACCAAGATTAAAAAATATTCCAACTAGTTGGAAAATGGTTTAAAATGATTAGCAAAATTCCTTGTTAAATTTGGCTCCACATTTATACGATGAAAAAAATTCAAATGTTCAAATACAGAACAGATGTGAAGCAACTAACAGCAGCGGACATAAAAAACACCTAGTGATACTAGCTGCTTATAAACTCAAGATTAGCCTACAGTGTGCCACTCAAAGAGCTAACGCTAGTGTAGGCCACAGAACAGCACTGCAGTTATCAATGCAATCTAATATTTTGTTTCTAAGCCACATTCTACATAAGGAGAATGACGCATGGAAAAGACCAACTAAATTCTAGCAACCATGTCACCTGAGGAATTGTGAAGGGCACTGAAGGACTGAAGGTGTTTATTCTGGTAGAGGAATTAGGGGAATTCAAAATAGTTTTAAACGTGTAGGGCATATCCACCCTCCTGTCCCCTGCCCCCCACAGAGAAATGCAATATACTTAATCTAGTTTCAGAGATCACGGCCTAAGGACATGATTGGAATCTACATGGAGCCACAGTAAACAAAGTGGCGCATATTTTAAGGATTATGACTGCCATACACAGAATGGGACACCCTATGTGTGGTGACTTCCTTGTCAGTAGGTAACACCAGCAAGGGGGCTGTGGAGAGAGCTGACTGGGTGGCTTGAAGTATGTGTTCCAAAGCCACTGTGGGCTGGACCCCCAATGAAACTGGGCATCAAGGACCTTAAGAACACAATGAAATCAAGATGCAAACCAGAATAAAAGAGCAACTCTTTTTCTCCCAGATGACTCTGTATTTGTTTGTGTTTAAGTATAACATTTTCCCCCTTTTTCTTCAGGTTGTCAAGGGAATGTCTGAGCAGGAGTGAGAAAGGTATTCAATCATATAATATGCCTTGACAATGTCATATTAGGGCTCAGAAAAAAATACAGTCTTCTGTCTACTCACTGTTTTTGCACTGACAAGTTCGACAGCCATTGTGATCGAGTTTGAAACCATAAATGCAGTCCTTCTCTGTCAGAGTGCAGTTTGATAACTCCCCACACGCAGGTGGATCAATTGTGATGTAGGTTGGTTCTAATAACAAAGAGAGGAAAAAAAAAATCAATGGAACATATGATTATCTCTAGATGCTATTCGATCTTAGAAATCCCACACTATAGTAAGTTACAAAAATTCAATCAATAATTTTCATCAAATTCTAAAATGTTTATAATATTAGAATGTTGTTAACCCCTGAAATAAATATTTTTATTGAGACTGTTAATAATGTAAATACTAGACTTCATTTTTTCTTTTTGGTGCTGGGGATCAAACACAGGACCTCACAAGTTAGGCAAGTGGTATGCCATTGAGCTGTATCCTCAGCTACTTCAATCCTTTATGTTTGAGCAGTTTGTACATTTTGGGGCATCCTGTAGAGGAGAGGTTAAAATGTTACCTGTTCTTCTATTTCCTCATGAAGTCTTCTCAATTCATTTTTTATAATTGTCAAAACCTAGCTGCCAAAGGTCAGTTATCTCACTCTGCATTCTGCAATTCTTCTGAAAGCTGTTAGCAGTTTTAAAAAAATTAATAAATCAGAGATGTTTTTAAGAGTAGTTTAGCATACCTGAATTTCTTTTATCTTTTATGTGACACTCCCTTGCTTATGACAGATGATATGATGGATAATGGTGACTAAGAGTTTATCCTCAGGGCCTGGAGGCCCGTGGGAGTGGCAGGGTGAGAAAGAAAAGAAAAGAAAAGAAAAAGAAAGAGCAGCCTAGCTGGGAAGAGAGGCTTGGAGGAAATCAAGACCGGAGGTGATGCTTTCCCTTCTCTGCCAAGTTAAGAACGAAGAGCTGCGATAGGGAATAATGGTAACTACACACACTGGCATGAAGCATGCTCTGTGTTTACACAATGCTGACAGTGTGTTCTTCCTAAATGCCTGCAAACTTCACTGTGCTCCAGTGAGGTGGGTGCTGTCATTACCTCTGGGTGTCTATCAGATGAGGAAACTGAGTACAATGACTTGCCTATGGTCACTGCAGTAGTAAGTTTCAGGAGATTCAAACCCAGGCATGTCTCGCTTCAGAGCACCACTCTCAGCTTCTATGCAAAGCAAAGGCTGTTGGAAGGTACCTGTCCTGTGGTGCATCAGTAAGGGACAGCTGTGGATGGGAAGAGTGCTAGCTGTGCAAAGAGTGTTGCCAAAGGAAACTGAGATGCTAACATATTTAAGTAGCATCTTTCCAACCAAAAGATATTATGAGCTTCTTTAAATCGTTTCTCACAATATCTTTGTGAAGAAGCCAAGTACAGAATGTCTCTACCTACGTTTTCCCAGATGGAAAATATGAGGTGCAGAGAGGGTGACTGGCTTATCTAAGTTTACATAGCAACCCAGTAGCAGGCTGGGAATAGAACAGAACAGAGGTTCCTGACCTCCTGTCCAACACTCTATCCATTAGTCCACACTGTCTTCTCAAGTTTCATCTCCTGTTACCATGGAAGACAGACCAAAATAAGTGTTTGAGCTGCCACTGCGAAGATCAAGAGGTCTGCATTTTTATCCACCTCGTAAAATGGGACAGTGATTCAACTCTTTGCAGGTAGGAGACAGAGGTGACCTTTTAGAGATGCTCTGACCAGTATTCCCTCAGTAAAGATATGTATCACGTGAACAGCACAGTTTGTCTGCCTTTATTACAACCCAGAGTTCAAAGAACATTTTCCTGAAATTTTTATATAAACTTTCCACTGCTATAAAATTTCTGATTTCCTTCAGTGACTAAAGCATTCTTTCTCATAGTTAACTCAAGGAGAGTTTTAAGAATGAATTAGGCATGGTTCTGCTTCCTTCCTATATTCTCTTTAAATTTACTGTAAATATTAGTTTTCAAACCTGTTTTTCTTTAATCATTACTCTTGCTAACCAATCAAAACTATGGTCTTATTCTAGCCATCAGTCCTAAAACTGCCAATATTTTGTCAAAATATTCTAACTACAAGTATAAGACAGAGAGAGGAGAACACTCACATCACCTTTAAGTAAACCACACCACGGGTTACCCAGTGAGAAAGGACTTCGAGTTCCAGAGAGTAACTAGACCAAGGACTGGGGTGGAGTCTAAACTTTACATGCACTGTTTTAGTGGATGGCATAAGGGTGAAGAAAAGGCTCAAGTACATTTACGCAGACCAGAACCTTGTATCCTTTACTAACATTTAAGATGTGAGGTTTACAAGAAATTTTGCCTTCAGAAAACATATTATGGGAAAAGACACATTTGGGGAAGATTACAATGATACCAAAACACAAAAAATGCATAATAATCACAGGGTGATATGGAATTCTACTCTCACTGCGTCATAGGGATTTGTTAAGAGACTGCATCGTCCAACTTTACAAATAAGATCTTTCACCTCTGAATGATATTTTTCTTCAATAGTCATATTGTGTTATTTTTTGATACATGTTATGATTAATGGGTAGGATTAGGAACGTGATCTGTGGCTTGAGAGTGAATGACAAAAAAAAAAAAAAAAAAAAAAAAAAAGAACAGACTGAGTTGTTTTGAGGATCAGGATCAGAATAACACTGACTGGAATAGTCCCATGCTCCATTCAGATGGCTCAATAGCTTGGTGAAGAGTCACGTACATCTAACATGACTTTCTCCAGGACAGGAAATAGGTTCAATATGCTTCCCAAAACATTTGGAATAATAGCTTTTGTTCAGTTAAACAAATGAAAATTAAATACACAGAAGGACTGTTGGGTTTGTGCTGGTCATAAAATGGGCATGTTAAGTATTTTAGATAAAATGAGTGCTTCTAGATGGATGCGGTAACATGCTAGAGGTAAAAAATTATTTTGTGCCTCTAAAACCAACATTTTCCCATTCACTAAGACCTACATTTAGATGGAAAAAATTGGTAAGTATATACATACACTGTGAATTCTGGAACCCTTCGTATTTAACATTAAAACATAGAAAAACTTAAATCATTTATTTAAGAAAACTGTCAATTTACACTGGAACTATTCTATTTCTCTTTGATAGATTATTCATTGTGATAGAGTAATCACAGAAAGAAGCATAATTTTTAAAGGCATTTTAACACTTGGCACTTGTTTCCTTATATTTAACAAACAGTATATTCAGATATAACCTGGAACAAATTCAAAAAGCCTTTTTGTGGGTGGTAACATGTTTCTAGGGTCCTTACTACTGTAATTCTACATCCCTGGAGTAATTTGCTTCATAATGGGCACATCTATAGGGAAGTAGCTAGAGACATCCTAATGCTGTATATGCAGTCATTTGTTGTATTCTATTGCTTTTCATCATTCTCCCAGTTTTAGAACCATTTCCTACCATATGAGCCGGTATCTACAGTAGTTCTATTTCTACATGAACAACATTACAATACAAACATGAAAGTATAAACGAGATACAAAAATTCCAACTTCATCAAACAGATCTGAGAATTTACTTTTAGTTTGATACATTAATATGTACTCTCAGAACCACTCCTACTGCTAAAGTTAGGGCAGTTTTTTTTTGTTTTTTTTTTTCCCCAGAAAGAAGTACTGAGATGAGAAAACTAAAAATTCAACACCTTATTCTGAGTAATGAACTCCAAAGTGGGGCAAACTTAATCCCATCCTGAGTTAAATCAACACTGCATTTACAGTCCTGAAAGAAGAATAACAAAGACCTGGCTAGATTTTTAACACAGCTTCTAATCCAAGGGAGTGGGGAAAGAGATGATTTTAAAGAATCTAGACTCATAGAATCAAAGGGCATCGAGGAAAGGTTGGTCAAACACATGAAGTGTGCATTCTGCTGGTCTCCAAAGTTAGAGTGTCCTGGAACTTGTTTATCAAGAATAATTAGTATTCTGTATTTTTCTCTAGTGTATGCAACAGTGTTTTGCATATGGAAAATACCTGATGGGTCTTGGCCTGAAGACCAGAAGGCTCTCATTTAAATCCTACACTTCCCCATAATAACTACATTATATGGGGTATGGTACTGAAATTATGTGCCAGAGTACACCCCTTTCTGCAAGGGTGATGGCGACCTCTGTCCTTGGCAAGACAGGTGAACAGTTCTGCGGAACAGAGGTCCTGTTGACTTCGGGAGGCACTGCTATATTACCTGTTGCTCTGGGCAAAGAAAACCGTCCCCTTTAAACAGGCTGGGTAGGGATGTGTCACTGAACATCTTTCAAAGCAGAGAAACAGCTGAGATCTCCTCATTTGGGAGAATGAGGAAATGGTCATAGGAGGCGGGATTCTAGCGAGGGAAACGTCAATGACGGGGTGCTTACGGGATCACCCTGAAATTCCATCTGGTCTGTGTTAAATCAGCTGAGGAATTAAAGAAATACCTTAATGTCCTCCAAAGGAAGAAGGCTTGAAACAGCAGGAATTCATTGTCTTTGGCTACAACTATTTCTAAAGGGAACCCTGGAACAGCTTCTTTGTGGAGAAGAATTCTAGAAATAGTTTCTGAGCCTAGAAGCAATAAAGAACAAAAATGGGTGTTTGTTATGTGTGCATCCAGTTTGCTGTTTCCTACTCTGCAACCGAGTGGGAACCACTGTTCTCTTCAACCTACTGTTTTCTTGAATCACTTTTAAAGACTCTTTCAGCATCATAGACTGTTCAGAAGAATTATTTTCACAAGAACCCTTGGGATCATGTCAAGAGTGCAAATGGGATGCCACCAAATTTTATCCCAGGTTCTAGAGGACAACATTCTGGAAGGAACCCTCTTAGAAGATACAGTAACACGGACACATATTGGTCCTTCATTTTTCATTTATTTAAAATTTAGAGATATTTATTTCATATCCTAAAGAGCCCAGCAAACTCCTTATCAGTAAAAATATTTTCATGGAAATATTGATAGTTTTCAAGAATTAGCCTCAGACAAAGTTTCTGAATAACACTGTCATATTTTTTAGACTGATATTCAAATACTTCCTAGGGGCAATTTATAGCTCTTCAATTGGAAAATTAAATCACTGTGATCATAATGAACTTGATCAAGAATATAAAATTAAAATGAAAATCATGATTCTAACTCCAAGGCTGCAGCAACAGGTCATAAAATAACATTTGGGGGCTGGGGTTGTGGCTCAGCGGTAGAGCGCTCGTCTCGCACGTGAGGGACCCTGGGTTCGATCCTCAGCACCACGTAAAAAATAAATGAGTGAAATAAAGGTATTGTGTCCAACTATAAAATAAATATTTAAAAAATAATATATTTGATTATGTTATCACAAATTGTTATAATTGTGGTAAGCAAATCTAAGTGTTCTACTTTCTTGTTTTGTTATTTTATAGAGAATCCTCAAAAAAGTGGCAGGGGAACTAGGAAATTAAATTCAATCTTTTAAGATGCTGATTTAGTTTTATAAGTCTTATCACAATATAGATAGTCCATTGACTGGAAAAAACAGCAAAAAAATATATTTTGACTGTCAGCAATATTAAAATGGGCAATAATTATGTTAATTTGCTTCTGAAACCGTTTACATAATCACTGGTTTTATATTTCAGGTATCAGTAGCTTCAACAAAAATATTAACAGATACTTTTAACTTTGTGCCTTATCTTTATTACTTTACTTCTGGTTTTGAACAAATTCATACAAGGTGCTTCCTGCTCTCTCAATTACTAGGAGCTGGCTATCTTTCATATATAATACTAATTATCTCCATTGAGAAATGAGTGAAGCATTTTTTCTGATTACCCTGGTAAGGCTGCAGCCAATCAGCAGCTCTTGAGTAGGGGTGGGTGATTCTGGAAATGCACAATCACAGACAGCATACAAGGCCAACCCTTTTAGGTTAGCTGATGCGCTGCTTATCAGGGTAACTAACTGGTTCCAGGTTTTGAGGGTCTTCATAAGTGCCACCTCCAGGCTGAGCTCTGGGTGAGTGGCAGGACTAGAGGGTCTGGCTGTGGGTAGCAGCTGTTTAGTGGCACCCTTGACTCCTATGCACCCCTATTCACATACATGCTGTCTTTCTGGAAAAAAAACTCACTATAGGTAAATTTCTAAAACAAGTATTTTCTGAAGATGGATACATTCTTACAAGTCTTTCGTAAGTGAAAAAAATTTTAACTAGGAGCAATGAGATAAATGATGCTAATTCCTCTCTCTCCCACTTCTCTCATATTTCTCCTTTTGGTCTTTAATAATGTTTTGCATATTTCACATAGCTCTTCTTTCTCAATTCATAAGTCTGCTTATTTGATTGTGAGAGACGAAAATGAACAATTATGTTCCCTTTTCAGGCTTAATTCAGGCACTCTCTTTCCTAAGTTGTGTTTTTCTTCTGGCTGGACTTGGTTAAGCCATGTGCATAGGCAATGAGTGGGAAAATTCCAAAGCTTCACTCACTTTATATGGCAGTTCAATCGCTAAATATATCAGGTCTCCTACAGCCCCACCAGTTAATGGTAGCCTGTCCAGAGCCATAAAACTGGAGATAAGCCTGGCCAAGGCAGAACGAAAGGAGATAGCTTATCTGTTTTACTGTATCTTCATATGTCATTCTGTTACCACAGTCGCTTTTCAAATGTGACCCATAACTAGGCAGAATACCATTTGAATAAATCACCTAGTTGTCAGCATAACTGGAGCCTGGGAAGAGAAGCACAGGGAAGATCAAATTTACCCAAACGAAGCCAGAGGGAAAACTATTGATGCAGACAACAAGAAGAAAAGAGTTTAGGACACAAAATTCCCTAATCTGGAAGTGGGAATTTCCATGGGGTATGAATGTGTACTTTAGAAAAATCTCATTAAGTCATGGAAAAAAATCTCCTACAGTGGGAGTTTTCAAATTCTTTTGACCACTGCAGATTTAGTTATCCCTTTTTCCTTTGTATATATTTCTCATGACAACACCTACATCCTTGTAATTTCTGCAGTACTTATCTCAGAGCACTTTCTTTGTTTTATTTTAAAACGAATGGTGTGAAAATGTTCCCAAGATTTGTATTATTTTGTGGTCAGATAGAGAAACAACGATATTATTTATTTTAGACCTATTTATTAGCTCTGTATGCTTTTTCCAAGGAATCTTGGCTATTGAACATATTTTTCTTCCTTTACCAATCTCACATTTAATATGAAAAGACAGTAGTATGATTAGGAGATTATTATTAAATGACCACAAAAGACAAATTAAAAAAAATTTTTATGGAATGGGTTATCTTTTTTCCAGTAATTCAGTTTGAGCAGCTCACAAACTAGCACTGGATTCCAAGAATAACCTGGACTTTATATTTGTCTTAAATTTTATTCTTATATTCTTTTTATTCTTAGTTTTCAAAGGGAATATATCTTGGTACCCTTTAGGTGAAAATGTCACATTCAGGTGAGCACGTGTACATATGCACAATTCTAACAGCTATATTCAGCTCTGGCAGGTGGTCACATGGTCAGAGCCTTTGGTAAATGGCTGAGAACTTGGGAAGAAGTTAGGGACAATGCCTCATTCACTGTTTATAACTTCGGCACCTAGCACAGCACTTGGCCTACTATTATTGCTTAATAAATTAACAAGGAAGAAAAAAAGACATCTGAGCACCTAAAGTCAGGGCATATCATTCAACAGAGAAGGGCTCAATACTGTCCTCAAAACAATAAATCTCTGACTTCTCACTTTTAAAGGACTGACAGCGTCGTAATGCCTCATCACCATGGCAGCCCCCGTACATGGTAAGATACTCGATGAATGAGCTCCCTTGAAGCAGCCAAGCTAGATCTGATGGCAATTGTAAACTTGACACACTTATAGTAGTGAAAATGGAATGAAAACCTCCCAAATCAAAGCATTTCAAAGTGAGATACTCAGAGATGACATGCAGGTTCCTGCAAGGGACTTCAATATGATCTCCATCGTAGGCTTAAGAATACACAGAAGGTACATTCCTAGAGGCCTCCCATCAAAGTTCTTACCATAAAGTCTGATACCCCAAATCTCAGTTCTTTAGAGAATTCAATTCTGGGATAACTATCCTATTCCTTGATGATCTCAAATGAAAAAATGTGGCTAAAATAGTCCTGAAAATAGGAGGGCGTTTATCCAACTTAGGGCTCACCTTTTACCAGATGAAGAATGGTAAATGACTGCTCAGCAGAGTCAGTACATGATCACCTGCAAAGACTGGCAGGAATCAGAGGAGAAAAGGGAAGAGGCTGACCAGAATGCATAAGTGTCCGTGATGGAATCCCACAGACTGGCACAATGATGGGGACTGAGGAGCTCAGTGATTTTACTCAGTGGGGACCTGGAGTTTGGATGTGAACAGGGCTGAGCAGGAAACAACCCTGAGAGGAGAGAGCGAGCCAGAGAGAGCAGACCAGGGCTCTAGGGCTGAGTAATGTTCCTAGGTAGGGAAGGGAGGCAGCCATGAACAAGGCAAAGCAGGAAATAAAGTCAGCTGTCCCAGAGGTTGAACAGTAAAGTTCGATAAGAAAAAGAACTGGGAGTCAAAGCCTAGGGTAGGCCAGAGGGCACACCAACAGTAACTGGGTCTCAACCATGAGAATGAACCCAGGAGCAAGAATGACTTTTGAATCTGAGCCATGATACTCAATGACTTTCACATTCATCATCTTACTTTCTCATTCTCTTTCTTCTGACATTGAGGGTCTTGAGAGAAGCAATGCTAAAATCACAGATTCGGAGACAGAAAACTCAGGTTGAGTCCCTGCTCTCTCATTATCTGACATACCACCATGATCTCTATGGGCTTCTACAAACAAGCAAATGCTCCTTATTCCTACCTCATGATAGTCCTACAAGGCTCACGTAAGGTTGTAAAGAGAAGAAACTCTAAGGGTTACATGAATGACTTGATGCTGTAAAGATGGTTGTAATGACAACCCTGCCTGCTCAGAGGTAGAACCAGTCTCAGATAATAACTAATTAATGAAATATGAGCCTTTTCATGGGTCTCAAATGTTCAGCTGACACACGGTATTACAATCACTTCAGCATTCTGAACCCTGTCCGTGTAGCTTAAGCATCATTTTCTATCTCCACTGAAAATGCAAAAAGCATCTGGGATGTGGGTGGGTCTGTGGTGTCATTTTCATATGGTCTGGTAAGCTTTGGAGCATGTTAGTGACCAGCCACTGGCGCCTTTCACCTTTGCTGAGTAGCAGTCTGAGATCATTGTTCCACATTTTGACCGTGTCTATGGTGTCTCCAAGAGCACAGTAATCTCATAGTCATCAGCTTATCCAATGTGAGCTGAAACAATGACTGTGTGCCTGGCTGACTGTGTCCTTCCCCTCTCATGACAGGGGCCTTGCTGGAACTTTAGGGACAAGGGCAAACTCATCACAGTTTCATTCACACTATTTTGGTATCTCTGCCAGCAGTCCTACCATTCTCAAGTTAAAAGAAGGCAGAGAAGAACCATGTCTAAAAGCTGTCTTTGATCAGCACATCACAGTTTCAGAAGGACAGTGATCTCAAACTTGTGTCAACAGTAAGAGAGTTCAACCAGTACTTTCTTAGAATTGGAGGTGTTTTACTCAAAAAATAATGTTCTTATTATCTGCCCCCAAGCACGAGGGCTCCCTGACAGAAGCGAATTTGTATGGCACAGAATCTCTATGGAATCTTTTTCTAAAACTTGGTTCACAGAAAGGATGACAGATTCATAGTTTTGAAAAGCTTGGATCTTGCTGATTCCTCTCAATATCCAAGGCCTCAGGCCATCCCAAACTGACAGCTTATTATCTCTGAACATATTTTAGCTTTGCTAACAAATAGAGACTCCCTGAACTGTTTTAAAAGTGAGCCGATATGCAAGGCAATAGCTGTCCAATTAAGGTGAAAAAGAACATGGTCTTCGCCTTCCCACTGACAGCCACACTGAGGTGGCTCCAACACACCAGGCCCAGGAGTAGGGGCAGAGAAGAACCAAATCCACAAACAAGCATATACATAAAGTTCCACCTGATTCCACCATAGAGCAAAGACAGCCCAGTTATACCAGCAAAGAATGCTTTTTTAAAAGTACTCAGATACATGTAAGTAGAAAAAAAACGACGAGCAGTGGAGGATAGGGCTGGCATACAGAATGCATGCTGCAAGGTCTGGTCACTGGGCTGGGGGTAGCTTACAAACTCGGTTCAAGGTCTGCTCCAGCAGCCAATGTGATAAACAAACCCACAATGCTATATGATTCTCCAGGTCCACAATGACCAAATCTTAAACACTTTAGAATTTTCTTGGGGCTTTTTCATCATGTTTTACTCTGGTGCAAAACAGAACCTGGAGTTTTGACCTGACATTTATTTCTGATTGACAGCTAGCTTTCCAGTGGCCTGGATACCTGAACTAGGCTCTGTTGTAAACAAACCTGATACGTTTAGTTAATTTTTCAGATTCAAAAGTAAAATCCACTCAGTGTGTAGGCAGTTATCCTATGCTAAATAAAAACTGGGTTGACCTGCTAATAACTCAAATTCAAAAAAGTGTACAACCAAAGGCACTATGTCCATTACGTCTTCTGACAAATTTCAAAAATGTGCTGTTTAGCATTGCACATCCTGTATCAAATTTAGATCAAACTGATGGTTACTGTCAGGGATCTGGCACTGCTGGATCCCCATAACAGACTTCCCCATCTGCACCCTGGGACTGCTGCAGTGAACATCTGAGAGTCTCAGGCTGAGAGGCAGACACATGGGAATGATGCTATTCCTGCCACCTCAGCAGCCACAATAATGGGGACATCCATAGCAGCAAAGGACATCCTTTAGGAGACATTTCTTTACCTTCAGTTGTTCCTATTTTTTTTTTTATCCCCATGTAACATTTTATTTTCAATGATCAAATACAGCAGAGTAAACAGTTCCAATTGGGTCTTTAACAATGACGCACTGGGACTATTCACTATCTCCAATGCTAATGCTCATGTCCTAAGCAATGTGAAATAATTTTGCTTTAAAAAGACACATTGACTATGTCACAAAACTGTTTAAAATGGTATAATAAGAAGAATTAGAGAAAATATTAAAAATAAATGATATTGAGTCATTAACACTTATTTTAAAAGAGCAATTTTAATTGCAAATTATTTTTTATCTAAATTATTTGAAAATGTTTGAATTGAACACCTACAATTTCACAAAAATGTACCAGACCATTTTGATGTATACCTTTAGTCTCTATGAGTCACAAAAGTACTACACAGTAGGTGAACTGGTGTATATATTTTTTTAATAAACACACCAGGCATTATGCTTACAAATAAGTGTTACTGGTAAAAGTACTCACTTTTGGAGGCTATATGCTTGTGTTCCCCAATGCTGGTCATGTTAAAATTCTATTTGAAACTTGTCTTCAGATTTGCTTTCAAAGCAAATGACTATGCCATAGGAAACATTTTACTGTCACATCTTGTTTACTCTCAACAATCTCACCCTGGTAGATCACCCACCCTTTCCACCAGACTTAGATATGAATGACTTTGGTTATTTCCCAGAATCTAATAAACCTTCAAAGTCAGACATTTACAAAGCTGAGGATATTCCAAAAGGATGTGCTGTGAGCTCCAAAGTCAGTTTTAAAAGAAAAGCACCAAAAATATTGGAGTGACTGCTTTCCTGGAACAAACGTACAGTTTTCCCATATAACCATTTTGAAAGGACACTTCAATTGAACACGTAAATCTTGGTATGTTTAAAAATAACCTCATTATATAGTCCAACACTGCAGTAGTGCTGAGAACAAATGTGCTTCATGGGAAAAGTACTGAGACCAATCCATTCCTTAGAATTGAGGCAAACACAGGAGGAGATGAAGATGAGGACTTTTAAATAAGATGGTCAAATATAACCATACTTAGGTACAGCAGAATTTCTCCTTAAAGCTAGAAACTGTGATTACCAGTTAAAAGGTTAAATCTCATTTGGCTGACAAAAGTTAATTCTTCTACTTATCAATGGCTATACCCTAAGGAAGATGGGATCTTTCTTTTCAAAGTTTGCAGGCCTTTTCTGAAGGGCATGTCTCTTAATAAACTTCATTAACTTCTGTTTGGTTGTCTAAGATTTGTCTCTTATCCAAAAAAGTTTAACACAGTCTCAAAAGAGATTGTGTTTATTTAAGCTTGTTGGAAAAACATTCCTATCATTTCAAGAATGACTAAATATTTTTCATTCACATAGTTAGCATTCCAGACCATGTTTTCCTGCCTCTGTTGATTAGATGAAAATTAGCAGGCCTAAGTCTGATCTATTAGATGCAATTATCATCTTAGTAGGGAAATCACAAGACTCCTAGCTCTTTTAAGTACAGGAGGGGGACAGCTGGGAATATAAAGAGGAACCTGTTTCCTATACCCTACTGCATCAGGGTAACACCTAAACTCTGCTAACTCAGAGGCAAGGGCCTTTCTACCATGTGCTCAGAATCAGCCCTGAACAATTCTGAACAGTTAAGGCATTAAGCACTGATCATCTGTAAATTAAGAGTGTAAGGCCAATAAACCTTCATTTTTTAAAACTTTGGTCAGTGTGTCAGTTTTGCCCGCCACCCCCCCAAAAAAGTCAAATACAAAGTGCAAGGCATTACTGACATAGACCTGGAGAATCAGCAGCAGAACTCTGGCTCTAATCAAGAACAAGCACTTCTTCCCCTAACTTGCTTCTGCAACATTCACTTTCACATCTGTTTAGGTGTTTATGTATAAGGTGGATCTAACAACCAATGAAAGCCACTTTTGGAAAACACATCTTTCTGTAAAGCTATGAAAACCCTCACATCTTAAAAGTGATAATTTAAGGTCAGAGGGGAAAGTCTTTTACATCCATTTCGTGTACACTCCAATGTTATTTTACATATCTAAATTTTTTAAATGATAAAAAAGTAAAAGTATCACAGAATTTTTCATCAATGAAAAATTTCTCATGTTTAGCTGAAAGACCTAGGTTAACACATGGTCATCTGCCATGCATTTGGTACCCAACATTATGACCTTATTTGGACAAGCAGAAAACAGACTGTGTTATATTTTAATTTCCATTTATGGAACTAGTTTCCAGGACATTTAGAGTTAAAGGATGAAACAGCATGCCTGACAATCTTTAGGATATTACGAATATTTTATTATTCTTGGCTTACTAATAATAGCACAGTGATATGGTCCTAAAGCACTACCACCCATAAACTGAGTTCTGAACCCTGTTATGTACCAGAATGTTAATAACATGTGACCTGTGGCATCTCTGACTTCTCCGCCCCTCTGGGGTCAGCCAAACTATGCTTGACTCCTTGCCACAGAAGCAGTAGCTTAATCGTCTGAGATACTGTTCAGTGGGGAAGCATTATGGGCAGGGCTGGAAACATTTTTTCCTTTTTTCAAGGAATTCCACCCAGATATGTGCCTGGTACAGACTTTTCTGGCAACCCAGTAGAAATCTCCCTTGAAGCACAACTTGGTTCAAACTTTTATCATCAACATTTGCAAAAGAATACAGTGCTCCTATACAGTTAGGACTGATGACAAGGAAGACACTGCACTTGACAGCTCTCAGACCTCCAGTCTTGTGCTGCAGGCAATTTTTTGGGTGAGACGAAGTTGAAGTGGCTTACAAAATCCACATAGATTGAGACATGCTTACCACCTCATCTTCAATACTGCCCCATTTAGAACCAGGATTTCTCATCTAAGTAAGGAATCCCAGAAGCCAGGTGGTGGTTGTGGAGGATAGTTGATTTTTCTGGTTCAATCACATTCCATCCTAAATCCACAAAATTAGAAAGAATCCATGCATAGTGAACCTCTTATTCCTTCACTTCAAGTTGATTAAGTCCAGGTGAACAGAATTACTAGGCCTGCCTAAAACTCAGCTTTGTATCTGATGATAATTCTTCAAATAACACTGCTTCATGCTACCATGGACAAATTTTTAAAATAGTGAAATAGAATAATATGATGAACCTTTATGTGTCCATCACCCAGCTTTGAAAATGTATAAAGCACTCTTTGATTTCCTGGGGCAGAAACTTGATTTCTGAGACACAAAAGCCGGAGAAAGGAAAATGCCCACTCACCCAACTTTAAGCATGGGATTTATTTACTGGCAACATGAGTATCATTTTTAATGCTACCTTTTAAAATATTACCTATGTTGTTCTTAGTTCTTGAAAAGTGATACTCTGATTGGCTCCCAAATCCCCAAGATCATCGAAATCATCAACTCCTCCCGGCAGGAGGTTCTGCACACAACCCAGCCTGAAGAACACTCAGGTCACAGTGGCCACCTGGGTGGGGTCCAGACACAGCCCACGATGAGACAGCAGATCAGGTCTGACATTAAGACTTGTTAAGTCGTGATGAAATGCTTATCTCCTGCATCAGGTGTTAAACTACATTGGCCCCACACCTGTCCACGTCTCTTGTATTTTTCTTACTGAGCATTCTTGAGTATGTCACATATATCTCATGGCCACATTTCCCTCCCCAATACTTTATTTTACCTTCAATTATAAAGCAACAAGATTTGTAATGGAAATGGTATCTTGTCCCTGGCATCTCTCTGACATTAAGAATCACTTTGGGCAACATTTATACATGACAGTACAGGGGTGTGTGTGGGTGGGTGGTGGGGAGATAGCAGATTATTTTAAATACCTGACTGTATCTTAAAACAAAAGAAAACAAAACAAAATTCTTGCTGGTGTAAGTAACCGAAGTAATAATACAGTGGCAGCTACATGTGCGTAAGGCATGTCTTAAAAATACTTGGTATTTGGTGTCACAGTGAGTATTAGCCCTGAGCTGGGAAAGAACAAACTGCAGATTACACGCTAGTCATGGGAGGCCCAGGTGGCTGTCACCGGGATGGAGCTAAGAGCAGAGTTTGCATCAGAAGCCAATGTGAAGCCAATCAGCCCAAGTTGCCTGGAGATGTGTGGGCACACTGCATGTCAAACCTACACAGCACTCTGCTTTCTGTTCTCAAAATGTGCTTTCAAATACAAGCCTCCTAACATTACTCTTTCTTCAACTGACCAGGGGTTCAAATGGCTGTCAGCTTCTTGGGCTCTGTTTAAAAGTGGCCCTACATCAGGACCTATCTCAGCTAAGGAGGAGATCTGCAGGAAGGGGTAAATCTATTCATGAAAAGCTTTTTGAGCATCTCCTTACACACAGATACCATTCTAGGAATTCAGAAGAAGATGGCAAATTCCTTGATCACTGGGGACAGGCCTCTTTCTGGTGTGCAGTGCCCTGTTTGTTTCAGAGGCAGTGGATGTACAGGGTCCAGAGCCTGGGCTCCGGGACACACGGCTGCCAGTTTCAAGCTATATGACCTACAGCAAGTCACATGGCCTCTGAACTGGGTGTTCTGCAGTGATAAACTGGAATGAGAGTACCTACTCTGGAGGGAGGCCGCAGGGATCAGATGAGCCGACGTTCTTTAAACACTCAGGCCCAGCACACAGAAAGTGTGTAAGGAAAGTTACGTGGGTTACGAATAAAATGATTCAATGGTGCTAGAGACAGAAAAAGACAAATTTTGTTTTTCCCTCCCTATTTTGATTTTGGTTTTTAAAAAGGTCATGTCTTCCCTGTATACACTGAAATCACAAACTTTACATGCTATTCCATGCTTTTCCACCCCAGCTCTTTACAAGAGTCTGAAAATAAAAAATAATGGGACTGATAAATAAGAGAAGATGCAGAGAAAAGTCAGAAAAGCAAAATATGGGAATACAATAGTTACAGACTGACAGACTGCAATGGCTTATCTGTATACCTGAATTGGGTGTTGACGGTCACTTGCTAAAACTTCATCATAAGAGTACTTAAGTGCCAACTTAAAAAGCACTTAGGTACTTGTGAATCAAGTTAGCTGTCAAGTAACAACCTTGTCTTTAAGGGCCCCCAGGTTCATGTCCCCAGTCCTCTGGGAGTAACCAGGCACACTATGCTGTCACTTGGAAGGTATGTGTCTCTAACACAACCAAACCCACAGCAAGGTTCTTCCTCCCTGTAGGAGTTAGCTATGTATGGTGATTCAGTAACTTATTTAGAAGAAAGCTGAAGCCACAATCCTTGTGTGGTGTCCTCTCCTCTAACTTCAGACCATGACTATGTACTCTGGGATGCAGGTAAGAGGTAAGGGCTAACACTTGTTAAGCAACTGTGTGCAGAGGAATTTACTATGTATCTTAACTGTGTCAAAAGCAGTGCTTCTGTTTTTCTCCAAATGACTGTGGCTGATTGCTTATTTATTACAAATTAACACCCTGCTTCTCATTTCTTTACAATCCTTTCGCTACTCTGAAATTAAGAATTTAAATTCAATTTCATTTGAAATTATAGTTAAGTAGGCTATTCAATGCTACAGAATGACTGCTGAGAAAAGATAGTTTCAAATGGTTCCATAAACTTCCTTGGACTCTATACAAAAAGACCCGTACAACTTGTATTATTTTATAAGTTTATTATTATGAGTAATAAATAAACTTTCATATCATCTTAAGGAGTCCACTGTTTTTTTGATTCCATACCAAAGGTTCTTTCTGTCCCTCTTACACCTTAAAATGACAGTTACTGGAGAGCAAATTCAATCTTACATGAAACTCACTACCCAACTACAGTAAAAATAAAAAACAATACAAGCAAGATAAATTAGTTCTCTGAGAACTAGAAAATGAAATCTTCTGGAAGATTTGATGAAAAGAGGTAAGTGCCAGAGCACAGGAGAGAGAAGAAAGGGGACCCGTAGACTCTTAGAGCTGGAATGACAAAGATGCTGGGTTTTGCTGAGGTGAAGAGGAGGTGGGGAAGCTCACCCAGCAGGGTCTAAGGCCTCCTTTCCCTGAGGTCTGCCTAGTGGGGTAAGAGGGTAGGCAGGCGATCACATCCCAACACCTGGAGTAGCTTTCAAACTGCAAACGATTTCCTCCCCTGCCACTCCACTCCAGTCTCTCCCTAACACACAGCCAAAAGCCAGAGATGAGGAGAGATTAATAAAGGAACTAGAAATAGGCAGCGTGAGGAAGCCGGGATGACATCTGGGGGCAGGGAAGCAACATAAAAACAGCTAAACCTGATAGGATTTCAGCTTATCCCAGGAATGTGACACACTGGAAACTTAGAGGAAAATTACCTAAGTCTCTCTCAACCTTATTTTCCACATCTCTGAAATGGGGTAATACAACTATGTATGCCTTCAGCATAGGGTGGTGATGGCGAAAATGTGTTGGGGACAAATGTCAAGCACCTTACCCACAGTACTCTATGTAGACAACCTTTACCTTCTGGTTTAATATAAAACTTAGCCTAAATATGTTCTCTTAAGTTGTCTCTTATTTATGTTTGCTTTTTTTGAACTACAAGAGGTGCTTCATTCATTTTCTGGAATTAGTGGCTCACCCAAACTGTAAATCTTTTCTCAAACAGTGAAGAATTAGATGGCAAGTCTATGCAGATGCTGCAAAGCATAAACACTAACAAGACCACACTCACTCACTTCTTAGCCAAACATCTCCTTGGGGGAAACAACCAATCAATTTCCTATATAATTCTATTCATTAACGGCTTCTCTTCTCCACTCACACAGATATGCAAATGGAAGAAAAAGGTGAGTGCAAAAGGATCTGCCTTCCTTTCCTCTTGCAGGAAAGGGTTATTCTTTTTATAAGCTTTTAAAATCTTACTTTGAACTTATGAAGTAAGCCACATGAGATTAAAAAGCAGGGGTTGAATGGATTACATGTCTATGCTTTTAATTTTTCTTATGGGTTCACACACATGTATACTTAAATATTTCAGGTTGACAACAGACTGTCCCTTAACCTTAGGGACAGACATACCCACCTTTAGCTGCATTGAGAAGCACCCTTTCCTGTAAAGCCAACTACACAACCATTACACATATTTCTACACACTCCCTTTTCCCAGCACTGAAACTCTTGCCTTTCTGGGGATGGGAGGAGTGTATGTGAGAGGAGGGGCGATTTCCACAAAATCATCTCTGGAAGCTATAAAGACGTGGAGGGTGGCAGCTACACTCTGAATGGAGTAATGGTGAGGGAACTGGTGATGTCAATAGAACTAGAGACTTCCAGCTTAAATTTTTATTATGTGATTTTTTTTAAGGTCAATAATATATCTAACCCCTCAAAGGTTAATGAAGCTAGTTAGCAAATTTTTAAAGTCTGAATTTACCAAAATTTAGGTAAAAGCAAAAGATTTCTTGATATTTAAAAGACAGTCTAATTAGCTGACTTTCTGGAAAAACCTTTTAGTTTCTTGATATCTATTTTAGAAAGTTCTATAAGGATCTGTACTTAATGTGGATTAATTCTGGACACACATTATGAAAACATGTTTCTCAGTGATAGATAATCTCTACTGGATCTGTCAGTAGAAATATCTGATCTACTGTCTGTTCCAACAGACATGGACAGAAGATTATGATGACAAGAGTAATGTGCAAAGAATCTTCAAGGTGGAGGAAACGGACTGGAAGAGCAGCTGGAATGGAAAAATTAGTCCAGGATACCTCAGTTTCTCTCCACTGAACAGAAGAGGTAGCCAAGACAGAAGTAAAAGCATTAGTGGAATGGCAAAGCCACAGTCATCATAGCTTCAGAAGGAGGAAGGATGCTCTGTGTGATTGAATGCAAATGGCCTTTGATGATTTGGTCCTTTTCTGACAGCTGTCAGGACTCTTGGGTTTATGGAAGCAGCTCAAGTTGAACATGTTACGCATGAAACGTGGATCTTGATTTCCAATTTTATTTCCCTGTGCTGACACTGGGTGTTAATTAGGCTTACAACAAACTGAATTAAAACGTATATACCCTTATACTATAATGTATTCATGTAAGTATATGTGCAGTGAGAAAAAAGACTACACTACTCTCATTTTAAATTTGCAACATTTTTCTCAAACGATGAATCAGGGCTGTATAATAAATTGATCTGTAACTAGTAACAGCATGAGGCAGACATTATGAATGAGGAAATAAAAAACAAACAAGAACATACTGGTAGAAGCTTCTTCTCCAACAGGAGACATTTGCCAGACACTCATCAGAACTACATGGCTTACCTTCACACACAGGGCAGCACTCCCCAGGCACTTTCACGGGGTGCATGCAGCTCTGCCCACAGGCTGTGGCCACGCAGTGGGGCTCTCCATTGATGCATTGGCAGAATGTGCAGTCGTCTTCCCGCCACCGGTCTCCATGAGCACGGATCTGGCCATTGGCATAGCAGCCGGCAGGATTGTTAAAAGGATACACTGGATCTAAATTAAAACACGAGTTCAGAGTAAGATTGAGGACAATCTAAATCTTATCTCTACCTGTACCTAAAGGCACTTTTTTTTCCTCCAGGTTTTATTCATCAATGGTTCTATTCCAACTGTGATTAACAGAAGCTGGGGTTACATGAGGGATCCCTAGGGTTACATGCAAAAGCAGCTGTCACACCAAATGTACATCTTCTCATCCTGACACTGCAGTCAGGGAGGAGGAGAGGTGGCCTAAAAGCCAATGTGCAAAGCTGTCACTCCACAGAGTTGGAAAGCTTTCTGAACAGAGCTGTGGGCTGGCAATTAGAAAGCATGGATCTATTCTAGGCTCTGACTTTTTCACACCTCAATTTTACCACCTGTAAAGTGGAAGGATATTGCTCCATTGAAATATCCGTGATGCTGTTGCTTCTGGGACTAAATGACTTGATTCCCGTGGTGCTTGCAGGCCTATGTAGCAAGAGGAAGGAGCAGCCTCCAGGTACCTGCTCAGCCTCGGGCATGACAGGCTGGTTTAGTCATGCCTTAGGTCTGTCTGGTGCCTCGGACAAAGACTAAACTTTAGGCAATTTTTCTCCCCTAATCTGGGAAGTTAAACAGCAAAGGTTGGGGAATGGAATTAGCCAAGGCTACTATTAAAAAAAATTCTGAAGCAATATAAATGCTGAATACAAATCCAAGTATCCCTATAATGACAGCAACTATATAATTATTCCACTTTTTAAAATTCACAGAAATATATAAAATATGGCATCCACAAACAAGTAGTGCCGTGCAAGGAGGACAGTCCAGAGAGTTTAGAGTTTGGTCTTTATTCTAAGGAGTTCAGAGGGCACTGTGACAAAGTTAGAAGGTCAAAATTTAAAATAATATAGTCACAACTTTAGAAAGGCAGTCTGCCAGCTGGAACAGGCCAATAGACCTGAGCTAGATAAAACTTTCTAAATTCCTTTGTAAAAAAATATTACAGTACATACTTCATTTCTACTTTAAGCCTGGATCTGAATTCCAGGAAGTGAGACATAACCAGATCCATGTCCAGACAATTCGCTATGATTATTACTTGGAGGTTCATATCTGTGTTTTTACACCATCAACCGCTGCATAGTTTCAGATGCTATTACAAACTAGGGACAGCTACAGAACAAATCAATTGGGAAGGCTAAAAGTTTTATGTGATTTTTTTTTTTTAACTCTCTCTCACCATAATAATATCTAAAAAGTGAGCTACTTTTCTCCTGCTTTGGTGAAAATGACTTCTTACAAGGGAAAGGGCTCTGTGTTAGGAATGCAGTTTTCATACTTCAAACATTTCAGGTCTTCAGTCTGATGTAGCAAACAAGCTCAAATGTTAAAAGGAAAGGATTTTAGTACAACAGAAAAAAAAAGCAAAGAACTGAACGGACACTGTGCCCTCTCATTTTGTGTGCAGATATCAGGCAAAGACCAACACATGTGACAGTGGATTGAAGATCTGTGACCTAGTCAGAACAACAAGGCTCACATGACCTTCCTTTCTGGGGAAATAGCACTGTGTGGTCAGAAGAATATGGGAGACCCATTCAGGCCTGGCGTCATCGTAAACTCAAGACAAGAGATTGGTTTTCTGAACTTCAGTTTCCTAGGGCTTAAAATGGGTGGGTGGTAGTAGGCGGTCTTTAGAGGTACCATTCTGAAATGCTACGTATAAACTACAGAATGAGAAGGTGGAGCCTGCTGCTGGAACATGCGAATAGATGTGGTGGAGAAGAGGGGATAATGAATAAAACAGGTCCTTGAAGAATCAAACCTGATGCTCAGGAACACTCTGATACCTGGCCAGATATGGAGTCAGGCTTAGCCCCTCTCGGAGCTGACGGCCTGGCACTGTCAATGATGAAGACCATCCTTTTTAGCCAAGCATCCAAGGAAACCAGGGGGTGAATTCTAATGTCAGGGTGAGGACAAAGTTTTGTCCCAGGACGTGCTAAGGCACTGCTAGAACTGTAGGAAAGGCCAGAAAGCAATTTCAGGAAGTCTCAAGTTGACCTGTAGACAATGGGCATGACCCATTCTCTATAGCCAAGATGAAGAGCGTCTCTCAGGGAGATCCTTTTACACTCTGCCTGCTATTGTCAGCCTTCTAAAACACTGACGGTGACATCATTAATAAGGAACTTCAACATTCCTCTCCTTTTTGATGAGACTGAATTCAGCTGACTTTGACATTAAAGCTCTGGACCGTGTATTCTCATATCAACCTTCAACCAGCATTTTTCCTTACCTTCACACACGGGGCAGCACTCGCCTTCAGGCACATAGTACCTCTCACAGTTCAGTTCCCCGCACTGGGCAGTGAAGCAGATGGACACGCCCCCTTGGCATCGACAGAATCGACAATTGTCCATTCGAAACATGTCCCCATCATAATACTCCACGTTGTTGAAGACACATGCTGGCTTTGTTTCTGAAGGAATGAAGACAAACAAGGAACATTTGAAATAACTTTTGCAGTACTGAGGATCAAACCCAAGGTTTCATAAGTGAGAGGCAAGCACTCTACCACTGAACTGCATCTCTAGACCAAATAAGCATATGTGAAGTCCTTAAGTGGTGTCCTTTTATGCTTTCCAAACAGCCTCTAGAAAATTCTGTCAAAGAGCAGGAAGTTATAGTTTGGTGAAAATTTACTAAACTCAATCTAACTTTATAATAGAAGCGACAAAGCAAAGTAAAATAAACAAAACGTGTTGCTATCCTGTTTACACAAAGGAACTGAAATTCTCTTGAGCAAAATCTACATTGACTTCCTCCCACCCCGCAACAAAGGTTAACTTTGTGATCATGAAACTTACATATCTGGTACATGCTTTAAAGAGTTTATATTTGCTTTGTCAAACCCTTCTCTACCTTGAGTGCAGGATCCTACCTCAATATTAGGTTTGGTTCTTCTGCAAGTAATTTAGTGAGGCTTTTCTTTTAGTTTGGAGGTGGCAATGGTCTTCTTCTCTTCCTTTGTTCCCTTCTAAACTCTTTTTTCTATTTAGTTTAATTATCTATCATTTTAACAGTGCTTGTCCTTTAACCTGTATTACCTCACTTAATTTCAATAACAAAGATCTGATGTGGATTCACTATCCTGAGTTTAGAAGTGAGGAAATACTAGGTAATTTGCTTAAAATCACACATTTCACAAATGATAGAAGGAAACAGTAGCCTTCAACTAAAAGCTTGTGCTTGCTCCACTGCTTTAGGTATATTCTGCTAAGGATTCATAGTCCCATTATGTAGAACACTCTGTATGATAATAATGATATTTAAAATTTTCTCTGCCCTGAAAACTCTCTAAACTATTCCTTGTCTCTAATTTTGGTTGTTTTAAAATAATCCTCACGAGACAAAGACAACACACACACACAAAAACAAACAAACAAACAAACAAACAAACAAACAAACAAAAACACCCTACAGATCAGTACCTCTTATGAATACAGGCATAAAAATTCTCAAAGAAATTACTAGCAAACCACATCCATCAACATATAAAAAGGACTATATGCCATGACTAAAGAGTGACTAAAGAGTATCTATTCCATGAAGGCAAGGTTGGTTTAACATTCAAAATTCAATTAATTTAATAAGATATGTCAATGGAATAAAGGACAAAACCCATATCATCTCAACAGATGAAGAACAAGTATTTGACAGAATCCAATACTCTTTCATGACCAAAATGCTTAACAATTAGAAATAGAAAAGAAATTCCTCAACTTGTTAAATGGCAACTATAAAATCCCACAGCTAACATCAAACAACGATGTCAGCTCTCAGCACTTCAATTCAACATTGTAATTAAAGTTCTAATCAGGGAAATTGGGGAAGGAAAAATAAATAAAAGGAATCCAGATTAGAAAGGAAGAGGTAAAACTTTCTCTAGTTGCAGATGATATAATCTTATATATAAAAAATTATAAAGAGTCACTAAAACTATCAGAACTCAAAAAAGTTCAAAAACATTGCAGGGTGTATGTGAGACTCAAAAACAATCTGTTTTATCTATATAATAGCAATGGGTAATCAGAATATAAACTTTTAAAAAATTCCAGTCTTAAGATCCTTGAAAAAAAAAATCAAAATGGGATGAAATTTACAAAATAAGTGCATAACTTACACTTCAAAACCAACAAAATATTCTTTAAACAAATTATTTGTTTCTACATCAACAGACATGAATTGGAAGACAATATTGTTAAGATGAAAATATTCTCCAGTTGGTCTCATAGGCAATGAAATCCCTATCAATTTCTTTTGTAGAAATCTATATGCTAATCTCACAACTCATATGAAAATGTAAGGAACTAAGAACAAAGTTAGAGAACTCCCACTTCCTGATTTCATAATACCATACAATGCTATCGTCATCAGGGAGGTATGGTTCTAGAGTACAGATAGATATTATAGTTCAGTGGAATTCAGAGTTCAGAAATAAACCATTTTATTTATTGGTTTTTGACAAGAGTGCCAAGACAATTCCTTGGGGGGAAGAATAGCCTCTTCGACAAATGGTGCTGGGACAACTGCATATTCACAGGCAAAAGAATGAAGATCAACCTATCCTCACATATACAAAAATTAACTCAAAATGAATCATACAGCTATGATCTAAATGTTATAGCTACAAGTATAGAACTCTTAGAAGAAAATAGGAGAAAAATCTTCATGACCTTGGATTAAGCAAAGATTTCTTAGATATGATACCAAAAGCATAAGCAACAATAGAAAACATAGATAAAATGAATTTAATCTACTTCTATACTTCAAAGGATACCACAAAAAAGTAAGACCCACCCACAAATTTGGATAAATCATTTTCAAATCAGGTATCTGATAAAGAGCTTGTGTCTTGAACTCTTATAAAACAATTTTTTAAAAAACCTGTTGAAAAATGGACAAACATTTGATCAGATGTTTCTCCTAAAAAGATAGAAAGGGCCAATAAACACATGAAAGTATGCTCAACCTCACAGCCCACCAAATTAAAGAGTACTGGAAGCTGAAGAAAGTTGTCCTGAACAGACACACCCTGTTCAATCAGATGGGAGAAGCCACATGATAACAACCACATCTCTTATGGGCTTCTCTGTCCCAAAATTACTTCTTAATATGTCACCCTGCACATGTGAAATACTTGCAGAAACTTCCATCGCATTTTAATTGGAGTATATATTTGCACTATACTTAAGAACAATTACATTCTCATTTGATTTTACAATGACCTTGTTTGGAAGACGAGTATTAATATTCACTTTTTGCAAGGAGGAAAATGAAATTTACAGAGATTAGGTGATTTGCCTAAGGAGTGTGCAATGAAATGTGTCTGTGCACACGTGCAGGAATGTGTACGCCTGGGTCTCTTTCCTTAGTACTGTCTGAATGTGATATTTCTTTTTTCAGAAAATTAATGTTAAATTAAAAAGGATCATATCATTATAGCTCAGAATTCTTTAGTATGTCAACATCCTTATCTGAGCTGGTACTGGAAGAACCTGTGCACCTAGATAATAAAGCATAGACAATAGAGTGTTTTTTAAATAAACTTGGATGCTGATGGAGTGAGGCACAATACTGTACTCCAACAAAATGTCGAACACTCATTTAAGTGGGAAAAAATTTATAAACCAATCAATATTAATTACTTATCTGAGTTTATCAACCACATCGCCATCTGGAGTAAAGCCATAAATCTTCACCGAGATTTGAAGAAGTGAGGAGGGAAGATTCTGGTCGTGCATAAACCTGCTGCAGACTGACTTGTTTTCATGGTGGGGTGTGCAGAGGCTTACATGGGAAAGAATGGGACTGACCATGCTACCAGTGCAGTCCAGTTTCACTAGCTAAAACACAGGGGCAAAGGAGCCTTTAAGGAGCAATAGCAAATCGCTTCTTCACCTGATGAAGATAGAGGTGAGTCTCAAAATAGTCTGGAGGTTTCCAGGACTTCATGAAAGAATGATTTAAGCAGGTGTGAAATAGAAAAGTCCTAAGAAGTAATTTACTATGTCATTTGTACTCCTCAATGCAAAGAAGCATGAAAGTGTCTTTTTAGTGATTTCTCGGTGTGTTTTGTGTCTGCCATTTAAATTTTATGTTTCTAAGTTCTGGAATCTTCCCTTTCCTCTTTCACACATTTCAGAACTCGTGAAAAACAGCCTTATCATATAGAACATTAGTAAACTCTAAGGCCTGCCAAATTACACTGATTGGCAGACGGTGATAGGTATATCATTTTAACAAAGGAAAAGACTAAAATAAAGGACTTCAGTTCCAATGTGA
The DNA here is from genome assembly GCF_001458135.2 of Marmota marmota marmota. NCBI lineage: Eukaryota > Metazoa > Chordata > Mammalia > Rodentia > Sciuridae > Marmota > Marmota marmota. The sequence continues at coordinate 32,369,814 of NW_025999977.1, forward strand.
AAACGGAGAAGAATCCCCAATAGATACACTTCTGTTCTCAACCTCTCAGTAGGGAACAGTTCATACCTAGTCACTGTCTCATTTCTCTGGGGGATGGAGCGGGAGTGGTGAGCTGAATGGGAAGTAAATGGGACACAGCCAGAAGCCAAGACAGACGACCCTATGACAGATGGGAACTGTCTGACAATTTCTCCATAAGTCAATAGCAAACTGATGTAATCACAAAGATAGAGTACAAGGGCTTCCAAGTACCTGAGGGGGAAAAAACCTTTTGTATTAGGTGTATAAGTATGTGCCGGAGTATACTAAGCAAACACTATTTTAGGATAAGGAAAGAGGATAACACTGAAAAGACTGGCCTCTCAAGCATTAACTTAAAAAGGCACCAGGGGTGCTCAACAAACACTTACTGAACATAATATTTCTTTCAAAGCACCAGATTCTCCCCATTTCTGTATCAGCAGATGTTTTATGCCTGCGAATCTTACTGAGCACGATTTCTATACAGACAGGGGGTTCTTGACAGATGTTTTTTTTTTTTGTATGCGTTTTCTTATTAACAGGCTGCAGGTCTGGCTTTTCTGGGCCAAAATTTACCAGAGGAAAAAGCTGATTTGGGGTACAGGTAGGTCTCCTGCAAGTGATCAATTTCACATGTGAATGAATGTCTGGGAGAAAATTCTGTCAGTGCCAAAAATAAGACCATTTCCAATATCTTATAAACCTTTTATATGTTTAAAAGCAAACTATTGGGTGGATAGCATAACTAATAGAAACCCCTAGTTATCAGTGCTCTTTTAAAATTTGTATTTCCTACTTGTGTAAGAATCAAAGTGCTTCAGGGATAGACAAATATTTCCAATGGCACAAAAACAGGCTAAAAAGTAATTCTACTTTGCTCCCTTCCCCTGAACTTACTTCACACCACCTGAAATTGCAATGGTTGGTTCTGCTGTATATAAGGGACCCTCCTGCCCCTGTCCACCCATCCACTGCTCTGGGCACCCCTGGGAAAAAACGAGGGCACTTTTCCTCTTTTGTACCAATGACAGATTCTTACAGTTGAGAATGAGAACTAGCCCCAGAACACACTTGGTCCTGCTTGCTACAGTCAGCATTGAATATCCTAAGGCTAAAAATAATTCTGGTCATTTCATTTCATTTGGTTTAAATCCAATAACATAATACCACAGACAATTCATTTACTCCTGTGGGGAACAGTTTATAACCAAGTCAGGCTAGAAGAATCTGTTACTGACTCAAAACCAAGGTAGTCTATTTTATCTAGCTGCGTGTGGACACTCACTGGCTAGTGATCGTGTCCAATCAACTGAATGAATGATCACTATCACATTTTGTGCCTGGAATTTAAACCCCGGACACCCGCAGGAATGAGAGAGGTGGGCCACACACAGGATAACAGGGTTATTGCTACAAAAAGGAGTGCACGTGCCTATCTAGAAGTGGAGCCCCAGCTGACTGCTGATAGACATTCACTTGTGGGCAGAACTAACTCTTGAGGGAAGGGCAGGACTGTTCATGGCTTTGGAGGTCATATTCTAGGTGATGATTATGATCACTTCCAAGTTTACATAAAAGGAACTCCACCGCACCACCTGTCCCTCTGGTTTTAAGCAACAGGGTTCTCGGGTGACAATACCTCCCAAATGCTACTCTCAGTCCCTATCAGATAATCCCATCACAAACTGTCACCATCTGCTCTTCAACTCTCCTGTCCCTGCACAGAAATACAAGCAAAGCAAACTGCAAAGAGAAGTACAATGTACAGAGGGCGTTCTCGCCAACGATTCATCCATACTAGTGTTTTAAACACTTAGGAGTTCTAGAGTTCTCAGGGAGAATTTTTAAATCTTACACTTGTATTTTAACACTTAGATTAAAAAAATAACATGAGGATATAGATCATCTGAAGGCATCTTGGGGACTAAGTGCTGCCGTGCTATCTCTGTTTCAGCAAGCAGGGCTGATGACATTAGTGTTCCACCCACTCTCTCCTGAACTGGTGTGGAGTTCTCAAACTGAGACAGAGATTGAGGTGCCCACAGGCTAGCTGTGGCAATCTCACTTCCTGAAACTGCTTTTACTAAGCTGCACCGTAGTATTTTGCTTTTTACTGGGAAGAACCACCACAGGATACCCCTTTCTGCATTTGTGGTGTTGAAGCAATTGAACACACAATCTACTTCATCACTCAGTGCTTCCTTTTTAATTTCCATGTGAGAAATCTCCATTAGAGAGCGCATCACCCCGTCCAGCAGGCTTTTTTGCCTCTGAAAGCAAGAACTGTGTGTCTGACCCTTCCTCCTCTTTTCACTTTGATTGGAGGAGGCTGGGGGCCAAATCTGATGTTTAACTCTGGCAACTACACAGCCTCTTGTAGCCTGCATACCTGAGGGTACTCTCTGTTTAATTTTCACTTTTCAACTTTCACTTCCAACCTTGTAGCCATACTTCTTCTTGCTAATTAATATTTTATCACTATGTTACAGAATTCATTCTCATTGTAAATTGCCTCAAATTCTTGTGGATAAGCAAGTCTTTGGATGTATTCAACAGATTTCTGCTTTTCTAAGTGATGATAATGAATCTTTGACATCTAAAATCTCCTAAAGGCAACCTTATGACAAGTGCCAAGATTCTTCCAGGACCCTGGATGATAAACACACACACACACATACACACACACCTCTCTCTCTGTCTCTCTCTCACAAAGTAGGTATGTGTTATGACTATATATGTCAAAATAAGTAAAATGCAAAATTTGAGAAGTCTCTTTAAAATATTCGGTAGTATTATAAATCTTTATAGCATTATGGTTTTTAGTCTCTTCTACACATGAATGATATAGGTAGAGACACTAAATAGCAGGGCGAGAAGTAAAAATCACTCAACAAATTTATGGTGGCAAGAAAGAAGCAACCACCAGAAACACTGATTCTGTTTGCTGCCCCACCATTTTCTCATAGCAAATGGCAAATCCTATTCCTGAAGCCAGGGTTCAATAAAAAGTGGCTATAAATGAGGGCAGGCCCTGGAGATTGATTCCAAGATCATTGAGACAGAAGTGCAGTTATTAGCTAACCTAGACACAGCTGATTGGAGAGAGATGTAAAGCTAATGTCTTGATAAGAAAGGCCCGACAATTTGGTTTCCAGAATCAAGAAGCAAAGAGAGAAGAAAAGCATTCTTCCCCACTCAGAGGAAATGAACAAATTTTATTACTATTGGTGATATTTCCAGGAGACAAATGACTTAGGATGAAAGAGTGGGGTGGTCAACGATGAAGCTCTCTCACCAGTAACCCTTCCATGGGCTGGCAGTGAACGGCTGCCTCTTGAGGGAGCTATTATGATAGGAATCAGATCCCTCGGTTGCTAATTTCAGGAAATGTAGGTGCCTCAATGAGGCACATGATATACTAAGGTCCACAGAAGTAAGGGTGAATGTGACCAACTCCTGTCCTTTAGTAGTTCACATTCTAGAGTGAAAAATAAGTTCTGGAAGGAAGCATGTCTGAGATGCTGAGATCCCATGGTAGGGATTGATGATTTCTGTCAAAATGGTATCCTAATTATAGTACAAGTTAAATAGTCACAGAATATCACCTACACAAAATTACACTGCAGCAGCAGGGCCAGAGAGAACAGATCTATTTGTCCACTGGTTAGTGTGTAACAGACAAAACCACTGTCTGGGTGATACCAGGGGTGGGAGAGCACTGAGAAGGGATTTATGCACACGGAACCCTGTCTGCACCCCTCCCTGTATGCTTATATCTATAAGGTCTGTACATTCCCTTACTGTCTCCTTCCCCTACCCGCAATGCCCAGAACAGTGTCTCTCACAGAGATGAACAGGGGGTGTGCACACAGTATAATAGACTCATTTGCACTTGAGGCACAATTCCAAGAGCTTCACACATTATACCTCATTTTATTTACCATTATTCATGTCATTTTACAGATGTAGAACTGAGGCCTAGAGAGATGAAGACATTTCCTCAGTTTACACAGCTAGTAAGTGGAGAAACCGATTTTCAAACTGGGGTCATCCAGTCCTAGCCTGTATTCTACCTTAACTACAAAACCATACTGCAAGTATTTCCTCAAAGCAAACCAAAACAGCACATGTGGTCAGAGAACTAAAAAAATTCTAGGGTGCAAACCAACAGGATGCAATTTCAACATGACTTTTTCTTATGTGTGAGAGAGGGACCTGAGAAAAGGGAAGGAGACCACGGAAGGCTGCATCCTTGCAGATAGTAGTTAGGGTGGACATTTCTGTATGTGTATGATGTTTGTTGTATGTGCCCAAATTTTTCTGGGTGCACAGGAATCAATTAAATAATGCTCTATGAAATTACTGACATGTAACTTGTTTCAGTTTTCCCTTTTTATTCCTGAAAATTCTAGTGGAGAAACATGTTCTAGGTTCTCTTGTCTGGCACCTGAATTCAATAAACATCTAGTCACCAAACATGGAGCTCTTCTATGAAGGATGAAAGGGAGAGGTGGATCCTGTTTGAAAGAATCTGGTGACTGAAGAATTTTTTTTTTTTTTCCTGATCCAGGAGGGTCAATCCACAAGCAGGCCAATACCAATGACCAAACATCAATCAAAGATGTTCTAAGTAGGAAAACACTGAACTAGAAGAACCATGTCTTTCCTAATTCAAACTGTTGTTGCTCTCGTGTGGAAAGTGTGTCCTTTCAGCAATAGGGCAGGTTACTGAGTGACACAGAAGGGATATGCACACAGGCTCTGTGCTTCTTTTCTGGAGAAATTCTAAAACTTCTGACAGTTTCAAAACCCAACAGAGTAGGACAGCTACCTGCAATCTGCTATTGCATTTCTAAAATTCTCCTTCTGATGAACCATGGTTCCTGTCCTAACTTTCTTTATTGCACTGTGAGATCTTAAGTAAACCTCCTTTCTGAGTGACTTTCAGCAACTCCCTGAGTAAATTCCCTGCTTTGTAAAAGACAGAAGCAGCTATG
>NW_025999977.1:32374856-32521347 GCF_001458135.2 Marmota marmota marmota
CTCCTCCTCCTCTTGCTGCTGCTGTAGTTGCTACCGAACAAATATACACTCTCTGAGAACAAGAGAAACCCCACGTACCATTAACACATTCAAAGACATCACAGCACTTTCCGGGTGTCCCATCTCCACGAGAGACTATGCGGGGAGTGGATCCCACCTCACACACGGGGAAACCACATAAGCCAGAGAGACACTCGCATCTGAAACCAAAGAAAAGGGAAGGAAAACCCCATGAATAAACAACAACATAGAAGTCGGGAGACCACAAAGTGTCAGTGGCAAAGTACCTGGTCTATACCACACAGCCTCAGTTATCTGGTGTCACTGGGAAATGAGGAGGGGGAAGAGGGTCTCACATAATCTGCTTTCCCAAGGTCTACGACTACTCTCCTTTACATACATGCAGATTATTAACCATGTTGGCACATATATTTCTACAAGGCATTACCTCATTGCTTACTTAACCAGATTGGTATTGAGTGTAACATGCATTTTCAGACAACTCAGGGCCATGGTTATGAGCACACATGCTTGTCTACACGTCAGTGGTACTGGAAGGGGCTGAGGTGCTGCTATTTGATATGCAGGTGTTTTCCAGAATCATTTCTGATTTTATTTTCAACAAGTCATCTGCTTTTCAGATTTCTATTGTCAGTATGGTTATCTCTAGAAGCACCTTCATCTCGAGCAACATTTAATTTATAAATGTGCAGAACAGAAAGAGACCAGAATGACGGGCTCTTAATCAACAGAGGGTACAATGTCAGTAAATGGACTCAGTGACAGCTACCTTGGAGGTGGTAAGTCTTAATTTTTTGGATCTTCTAGGTTACCATATGTGCATTTATCTCTCCATGCATGAACGCGGTGTTGAATGCATGCAAGCTGGCTGTGCTGGCTCTCAACCTGAGCTTCAACTCTGTTATGAAACCTGCCTAAACACAGAAACCTGGTGAGTATGGACGGGGAATATGAGGAGACCAAATGTCTTAACTGCTACAATGAAATAGGAGACAAGAAATGAGATGCCCAGGGCAGCTGGGTAGCAGCATGCAAATCATGCAAATGTAACAGAAGGAAGAAGCAGCTAAACTGCAGCCCTGGGACTCCCCTGGGGATAGAATTGTGGGTCAGAAGGTGGAGAGAATGAAGGAGGGAGTTCCTGGGCTCATAGGAGTGAAAGGAAGGCATTCTGGCAGAAGAGCTGGTATTCATGTACAGGGGTTTTGGGGGGTAGGGTCAGCATCAGGGGAGATAACCTCCCAGCAGGGAAGAACTATTAGCACATTCATTAATTCTGCTACCTTTCCTTCTTATTTAAGTGATTTGATTCATTCTCCTATAATTCTTTGGATCTTTAATAAATTAAAATATGCTTGTAGTCCTCAAGTATCTTAATAATCAGGCCCAGAGATCTAATGACATTTAAACTGTTAAACAAGAAAGGAAAAGAAGTTAAAATTTGCACCAAAGACCAAAGCCACTGCAAACTTATGAAGGATTCCCCCACCCCCCCATGCCCACCCTTTCAGGGTTCTTCCATTTGACGTGATGGTTAAGGTGGATTTCTGGGAGCACAGAGTGTTAGTTAAGGTTTTGCTGGAATGACATTTCTGCTTATGGTTCAAAATAAGTGTCTGCCTATTTAATGTGAGCAGAGATGAGCCACGGCTTTGGAATTCACTGTATTCCTGTAGGACAATCACCATCTCAGCTGAGTAACTGTTATCTGGGCCTTCAACACTTGGTAAGGTTATCCCAAACTCTTTCACGCTTATGTACCTAGCCACTGCAGCTGTAAGCACATAATCTTACCACTGTGGTATAATAGTAATAATATATTAACATTTGTTGTACTTGCCACTCTCTAGAATTTAAAATTCTTTAGGGTTTATAAATGAATCAGGCTAGAATATTGAGAGGCTACACTCTGATTTTAGTACCTAGATGTGGTTATAAAGAAAGCACCCACAAGAAAAGCCGACTAATCTTTTCTTAACACATCTGATTCACACTGTTGCCTGCTGATGTGTTCCAGGGAATCGTTCTAATTTAAACACCAACAAGCATTCCATCACCTGAAAAATACTTCTTCAGATGTTGTCTTTTAATAAAAACTTCAGCCATCTTCCCTGATGGTACCTGTCTTAGGTTCTCTGTTATGCTGTGGGAAACCATACCATACTGAAATTCAGGTCCAAGTTTGCCCAATGTCTGACTTATTTCCCAACCTCTATCATTTTCTATAGACCCACACCAGCAGCTTGCAAAAGATCTAAAACTATGCACAACTGACTATTAATCCACTCAGAGGAAAAAAAAAAACTTTCTAAGCACAATTTTCACTTCTAAATCAAGAACATAAATATTAAAGAGTGAAAGAGTTTTGCCAGCTGGTGTGCTCCTGACTTCTGTCCCCTTGTCTACTTGTCCTTTGCAAGTCCCCTCTGTCTGTTCCCCTATTTTGACTTCTGACAGCTTCCTCTGAACATGAAATTAGTACCTTAATGAAGAAGGAACTTACAAAAGAGCCTCAAAAGGTAAAAATCTAGGCTCAAGCCAGCCAGATATCTGTTTGGCAGTTCAGATTAGGCTGAATTTTAAGAAACTGCTCTTTTTATTTCAGCATACAGAAATTAATACAGATAATTCATCACATCAATAGCCTTAAAGACAATCACATGATGCCCTCAATAGATGCAGAAAAAGCACCTGACAAAATACAGCACCCACTCATGTTCAAAACACTAGAAAAACTAGGGACAGTAAGAATATACCACAACATTGTAAAAGCCATCTATGCTAAGCCCAAGGCCAACATCATTCTAAATGGACAAAAATTGAAAGCATTCCCTCTAAAAACTGGAACAAGACAAGGAACCTCTTTTACCACTTCTATTCAACATAGTCCTTGGAACTCTAGCCAGAGCAATTAGGCAAAAGAAACAAATTAAAGGGATATGAATAGGAAAATTAGAGCTCAAATTATCCCTATTTGATGACAACATGATTCTGTATTTGGAAGACCCAAAAAACTCCATCAGAAAACTTCTAAACTCATAAATAAATTCAGCAAAATAGCAAGGTATAAAATTAACACCCATAAATCAGTTGCATTTCTATACACCAATGACAAATCAGTTAAAAGAGAAATTAGGAAAACTATCCCATTTACAATAGCCTCAAAAAATAAAAATAAAATTTGGGGGAATCAATCTAACAAAAGAGGTAAAAGACCTCTACAATGAAAACTACAGAACATTAAAGAAAGAAATTGAAGAACTTAGAAGATGGAAAGATCTCTCATGTAGGCAGAATTAATATTGTCAAATGTTCATATTACCAAAAGTGCTAGATTTAATGCAATTCCTATTAAACTTCTAATGACGTTCTTCATAAAATTAGAAAAAGCAATCATGAAATTCATTTGGAAAACTAAGAGGTCCAGAATAGCCAAAGCAATCTTTGCAAGAAAAGTGAAGCAGGAGGCATCACAATACCAGACGCTTAAATTATATTACAGAGCTATGGTAACAAAATCAGCATGGTATTGGCACCAAAACTGACATGAAGACCAATGGAACAAAATAGAAGATACAGAGACAAACCCATATAAATACAGTTATCTCATACTACACAAAGGTGCCAAGAACATATATTGGAGAAAAGAGCCTCTTCTACAAACGGTGCTGGGAAAACTGGAAATCTATATGTAGCAGAATGAAACTGAATCCCCTCTTACCCTGCAAAAAATTCAACTCAAGTAGATTAAGGACCCAAACATTAGGGAAGAGATCCTGCACCTAGAAGAAGAAAATGTAGGCCCATTTTTCCATCATGTCGGCTTAAGAACCATCTTCCTTAATAAGACTTCTAAAGCGCAAAGAAGTAAAATTAAAAATCAATAAATGGAATGGTATCAAACTAAAAAGTTTCTTCACAGCAAAGGAAACAAGAACATAAAAACAGAGCCTACAGAATGGGAGAAGAATCTTTGCTACCTGCACCTCAGATATAGCATAAAAAGATTAATCCTCAGGATATATAAAGAAATAAAAAAACTAAACACCAAAAAAAGCAAATAATCCAATCAATAAATGGACAAAGAAATTTAACAGGCATTTCACAGAAGAAATATGGTCAACAAATATATGAAAAAATGTTCAACATCTTTAGCAATTAGAGAAATGCAAATTAAAACTAAACTGAGATTCTATTCTAATTCTAGTCAAAATGGCAATTATCAAGAATACAAGTAACAATAAATGTTGGCAAGAATGTTGGGGGAAAAGGTTACACTCACACATTGCTGGTGGGACTGCAAACTGGTGCAGCCACTCTGGAAAGCAGTCTGGAGATTTGTAAGAAAACTTAGAATGGAACCACCATTTGACCCAGTTATCCCACTCCTCAGTATATACCAAGAGGATTTAAATCAGCATACTACAGTGATGGTGCAGCCACATCAATGTTTATAGCTGAAAATTCATAATAGCTAAGCAATGGAACCAATCTAGGTGCCCTTCAAAAGATGAATGAATAAAGAAAACATGGTATATATACATAATGGCAATAAAGAAGAATGAAATTATGGCATCTGCTGGTAAATGGATGAAACTAAAGGCTATCATGCTAAGTGAAATAAGCCAATCCCCCAAAACCAAAGGCTGAATGTTCTCTCTGATATGTAGATGCTAACACACAATAAGGGTAGTGGTGGAGAATAAAAATCCATTGGGTTAGACAAAGGGGAATGAAGGGAAAGGAGGGAGGATGGGAACAAGAAAGCCAGTAGAACGAATTGGTATAAATTCCTTATGTTCATATATGAATAATACATGACCAGTGTAACTCCACATCATGTCCAACCATAGAATGGGAAGTTATATTCCATGTGTGTATAATATGTCAAAATGTACTCTACTGTTATGTATATCTAAAAAGAATAAATAAAAAAGAAACTGTCCTTTTTACAGGTTGACCGACGATGGTCAAATAGCAATTCTGTATAGTTCAACACAATACAACTCAGCTAGATTATCTGGCAGTCATACCTACATTCACTCTCAGAAGAGGGGGGAAACCCCATCATGACCCATATTTGCTTAGGAAATATATTGTATCTATAAATCATGTGAGTTCAGTGTAGTTTAAAGAATTCTTTTATAAGATTTTTCTATATTCCCTGCTTACACACTGGAGGTAGGTATTTTCCCTTGACAGATGGGTGCAGTGAGGCACAGTGCTCCATCAACTGAGCTGAGGTTCAACAGGGTTTCCTGTTCCCTGTGTTCCCACAACCAGAAATGCAAAAACACGGAGTATGAAAACTGCACCTTGTCCTCACCACCTTCTCTCTCTTCATTTCCCCCCAACCTTCTCCTTCCTCTTTCCCCAATCCCTGGAAAGGAGTAAGCTAGGGAAAGGAGAAGATGCCAGATGGATCAAGGGCAGAAGAAATGGAGGACCACAAGACAGATGCTTAATTCTGCTGAGGCTGCCACTCATATACCCATCCCCAACTCCCTGCTCTGTCTGCCCTCATCCAGGACATGCTGCACCCACAGTCAACAATCTTCAACTACTCTTTGTTCCATTTATCAATGCCTCAGCTCAGCACTCAGCACCCTGAAGCCCACACACCTTTCTTTCAAAGCCCTCTCCCAGTATTTCTCTTAGGCTGCAACCATTTCTCCAGGTACGCTCCTGCTCGGCTGTGTTTCCTCTGCTCACACCAACTAGCTCCTGAACATTCCTTGTCCAGGCCTCGTGCTGATCCCTCTCTTGAGATAACAGCCCCTTCTCTGAACCCCACCCTGGTCTGCAGCCCTTCTCTCACTCTAGGTAACACGAGTTCTCACCTGGCCACAAGCTCTTCTGCACTTCTCCTTATATAAATATTTCTTAGATGAAGAACTGGAGGGTTAGAAGAGAGGGATGCTACTGAAGAAACAAAATGAAGAGACAAAGAAAGGGAGAAGCAGAGTGCTGATTCTACAGGGTGAGCTCAAAAGGATTTCTCCAGGCAGAGCTAAGTACGTGACATGTTGTGCAGAAGTGCTGATGGCCTAAAAACAAAACAGCTTTATTGAGATATAATTCATGGCGAATGATCCAGTGGTTCTGTATCCACAGGGTTGAGCAACCATCACTGGCACCTGAGTTCAGAGCATTTCTATCACCTCAGAATGAAACACTGCACACACTAGCAGCCAGATCCCATTCCTCCCCCACCCCCCAACAACCACTAATTTATGTTCTGTCTCTGTGAACTTGCCTATTCATATAATATGAGGGCTAAGGGCTTTTTAACTTCAAACAAGAAGCAACCTGTATTTGCAATTTGCCAGAAAAAAAAAAATCAAGCCTCCAATGTTATCCTCGGTATTAAGATAATGATCAATCAAAGCACCACATTAATAAATTTTTGCATAATGTAATCACAGCTGCAGCCAGGTGGGACTTGGTTAAGCTGTCTTTTCTTTTCTCGAGTAGGTAATGGATTCACCTTAGTGGGCATCTGAGTGCCTGAGTGCAAAGATGAACAGCACTCAGAAATCATTAAAACCCCTAGAGGGCACTCATCTCCTTAGGAGGCCCACAGCAGCTTGTCTGCTGGCTCAAAGGCAGTGAGTACAATCCTATTCTTCTCCTTCGTGTCCTTTGCTTCCTGGACTACACAGACAGTCCTGGGCAGGCCAGAAGGCCAAAGTCCTGACTCCTGGGCACAGCATACCAGGTGCTCACAAGTCTGGCCTCTACCTATCTTGTAGCTTCCGTGTTCCACCTGGGGCTCAACACATACACACTCCAACAACAACGGCAATCTACCATTCACGGAATCCACCCACTCCTGCCTCTTACCACTCCATGCCACAGTTCAGATGTCCATTCAACCTCAAATCCCTGCTTCTCCTTTGTCCCCGGAGAATTTCCCACAGCCTTGAAGACCAACACATCCTATGAGGCTTTCTCTGATCAAAAAACAACCAGGATTAATTTTCCATCTTCTGACCTTCAACAATACTCAGGGGTGTCTCACTCTTGGAGTGTGTCTGCTCACCATACTAAAACAAAATCATACTGATCATCCTCTCAATTCCTCTAGTGCAGGGGCATGTCTGACATGTATTATAAACTTAGAAAATGAATGATAAAGACATCCAAACAAAAATTTGGAATGAACCCCCCACCCCCCCATGGCTAAAATGTCAGGGGTGAGAGGATGCTTTTACACATTTATGACTCAGAAAGGTACAGCATTTTTCAAAATCAGCATGTGGAAAGAAAGACTATAGAATTTGTTTTGAGTAAGATTCCAGGGTACCACATTTGGGGATTATTATTAGTCTGGGGAAAGACTACAGAATCTGCCCAGAACATAAGCTCTGTAGGAGAATCCAGGATCCACTTTCTGAGAACCTCATGCCCAAATGTGTAGGGTTTGGGTTGCTATATTTCAATTTGCACTTTTCATTGGAAAAAAAACAAGTAGGACTCATTTTAACACTTTAACAAGAGTGGTGCTTACTAGTACACATTTTCAGTCATTCACAGGGACTCCTTCCTACCTAAAGACCACTGCTGAGGAGTGAGACACCTGAGTAAGAGACGGAAAGAGCAACTTATTTATCCAATATCATCATCCATCAGAAAAATATGCAACCACCAGGAGGTCACTGAAGCCTTTGGAGGCTTGGTTTCTCATCCATAAAGGGAGATGGTTGGATTATAGCAACTTTTCTTCTAAGAATAAAATCCTATGGTTGTACTACTGCCATTACCATCCCCAGCACTGCCAGAATCTGATTGCAGCACACTGTATTCTATTGCTTCTAGCCTGCCTGTACCCTCTCCTTAGACCCCTTTGCCCCCATCCATGTCCCCCTCCAAATACCTAGACTTCCAGGCCTGGGTCAACATGGGGTCTTTTCCCTGAGGCTTTTTGGGTGATCTCCCCCACCCCGTGGTATAATAATTACATATTTATATTTTCCCCTATAAAAGAAGATCCTAAACAATGCAGGAGAATGAACAGCACACCAGAGGCTGATGCCCCTGTATCATGAGGCGTGTTTGAGACTCTTTAAAATTTGCCTCTAAGGATTGATGGTTTGTTTTATCTGAACGTCTAGAGAAATTTTAAAGATGCTACATGCTAGAGTGGTTGTTGAAGGAGCCACCTCCTGCTGCTCCTATAGCCCCTTTTGCAAAGAACAGGAGTACTCCTGGAATGTGCCCTGGGGTGCGGGGAGCCACTGTGCTGAAGGCAAATGTTGATCTAATGTTCCCTACAATAAGCTCCCTCTTCAGAGGAGGAAATTCGGAAGCAACTATCAGACTCCTCATCTTCCTCAAGCAGCCCCTTATCTCTCTGCCCATATCCTGGAGGGAAACCAAGCTGCTAAGGCTCTCTGGAAAAGATTTCTTTTAGTACTGGCTTGACTCCACATGGAATGGAGTGCCTGAGTCCTTCCAAAGAGGAGATATCATTGTCTGCATATCAAAAACTACCATTTACAGGTGGGAGGAGATCTCCCCCTGAGTCGGGAAGCAAGGATAAATGAAGCATTAAAATGGCAAAGCACCTGTACAAGGAGGATCCCACACAGTGCATTAATGAAAGAGTGTGTTGGGAATGGAAATTACGACAGAGAAAACACAATTCTATTCTATAAAAAGTAGCTTTGATTTTTAATTAAATTCTATGTACTTTCTACTGATTAAATTTCTTGCTTCTTTCCAGGAATGTATAAGTTAAAAAAAAAAAAAGCCTCAAATAAAACATCCAAAAAAAAAAAAATAGGTTTCTCACTGGAGGGTCCAACTACAGAAAATAGCACGCTTCCCACCTCCCTATGGAAGTTCCTTTGGCTCACAATTTCTAGCATTTCTCCCAGTGAGAGATCTACTGTTGTCTAATCAACTAGGCCTCCTTCACCCTTTCTCAAACTCATCCCTGCATGATCATATGGTTCTATCACTCAAGCTACCTATCACTCAAGCTACCTAGGCATGCACACACTTTCCCAGCAGCCATGTCTCTCTTTTACAGTGAGCTACTACTCAGGATCGCATTTTTTTTTTTTTTTTTTAAAAAAAACCTCTCCCCCTTCAGACAACTCCTGGGCTTTCTGTGCTGTTGTCTGCTTTTCTTCTTCTGGCAGGAGGAATTGAAGGATATGCTCCCATGCAGGGACAGGACAAGCTGAGGACAGGTCGGTAACAATTCTTTTGCATCTCCTAATATTAATAATAATGAAGCCCACTGTAAGCCCTTAATACAGCAATCACTACAGCTTTTATATTCCTAGCTTTCTCAAGGGACAGACAAATTATGGCTTCCTCCTCAAGGCTGGCATGGGGCTTAGGAAGTTTAAGGTGGTAAAAGTTCAAAGAAAAATGGTATAATCTGTAGGAAGATACATGCTTTACGTTTCTATAATTATTATAAAATTATGTTCTAGAACTACGTTCCGCAGCAAGCAGGTGTGCTGAGAAGAAAGCAATGGCCCTTTTGGTAAATTACTGCTTTGATGTGACTGGCTAAGGAAGAGGGTTGGGGCAGCTCTGAAGGTACTTAATCCTGGCAGCAGGGGAACCAGGTGCTCAGACACACAGCTGAAAACAACCCAGGCCTCCTGTTGGAGGGCTCAGGCGGCATCCTGAACCACTCAGTCCAGCTCAACAACCGGAAATGGAGTCTGAGAACGGGACAGAGGGCTCTCTGCCTCAACCTCCTCAGACACTGGCATTTGCTGTCATGGCTGGTGGGATGAGAGGGAGACTGGGCTGATGAAGGGTATTACAAATGGATGCTTTAAAACACGAAATCAGCTTGTTTATGGACACATAATTACTTTCTAACCATTTACTAAGAGTGTACATGCAGCAGACACGAGGCTGGTTGGGGGCTGGGATACACAGGGTCCTGCTTTACTTTAGGGAGTCTGATACATTAACTGCATCAGATACGAAACTGCAAATGAGACTTTTCATATAGACTACTCAATCCCCTCCCCAGAGCACAGGAAGAACAAACACCAGCAACATCTGAGCTAACTTACTATTTGAAAACCTGAGCACAGCCTCCACTGCCACGGCTGCTGACACTCCTTCAGGCCATCTGGGGCCTGAGCAGGCACTCAGGCAGATGACTTTAAGCACGCACCCACTTGCATCCATGCAGACAGGCAATTCCCAGCCTCTCAGCCTTGTCATCAGCACACAGTGCAGGATGAACTGCCTCTCATCCTCTGGGAAATGCACCCCAGGGTACCGCTTGGCTCCCGGGAACTCACCATCCAGCACCGACTTCCCTCCCATCTGTGTCCCTGCTCTCCACAATCTTTCCTACACAGAAAAACCCACCACCTGGACATCACCACAAAATATATCACTGGAGCCTGCTTCTGACACTTACCTGCCTGTCCCCCAGAGATGCTCTTTTCTTGCAGCCCTCTCCGTGGCCCTGGCTACTCCCATGTTGTGTGACTTTCCTCTCTCAGGCCAACCCTCTCTGTGGCTTTGATTATAACCCACTTCCTCAGAGGCAGAGGCTTGCAGAGTGCACTTTGACATCAGAGAGTCTCGGGTTTGAGTTCTGGCCAATAGGAGCCATGTGACCTTGGGATCTTCGACAAGTGATGCAATCCTTTTAAGCCTCAGTGGAACCTCATGGAAACCGGGGATGGTTAAAGTATCCACACGTCATAAGACCACTATGTGGATCAAATTAACTGACTCGAGAAACACCTAGGAGAGTGCCTGACATAGAAACACTCGACTCATGAGTGATTTTATATGACTAAGTTGGGAGAGCCTTCAGGGTGATGTGGAAAAAGCATTTTTGACACTGGTCTCACTAGACCCAGTGGCCCTGGCTGCCCCCCACCCACTTCACTGCCTTGTCCTGGGACCACAGCTCTCAGACCTGGGAAGTCACACGTGCTATCTGCTAATCACATGGCCCCAGCCTTCCAGCTTTCCTGTTCCCGTTACTGCTATACTGACTCCTCAACTTCATTGACACATCTACTCCGACCGTTCCCTTTCCTCCCCAGCCTGAGCCTCATCCCAATGGCACTTCTTTAACAAAATAGACTCCAATCTAGTGTTTCTTTCACTTGAAGCCACCAGCTTCCTAATAGCTTTACCTTTACCATCTCTTCTTCCTCCTCCAGTATCTGGAGGGGGATTGTGAACGATTCAAGGTTTGTGACCTCAGGGGTGGCACGACCGATTCTGTGCAGAAACAAACTTAATGTGGTTATCTATCCTTCACTTGTTCAAGAGAACCTCCATTTTTATGTGAAGCATGCCAATTTTAAAATGTAGGCAATCAATTTAAAGATGCTAAAACAAACAAATAAACAAACAAACAAAAACCCTCATCTCAAAACAAAAACAAAACAAAAAATATGTCTTAGGGTCAACCTGAGCCCTGAGGCTTCCAACTGCCCCTTTTACTTCCTCTGGGCTGAGGGCTGCTGGGGAAGAGTGCCCTCTTGGCAGTGGCCATTCGACATCTTCCACACTGAAGCCGCTCATTGTGCCTTACAGACCTCCATTTATCCACAAAGAACGTTTCTTCCAAAAGGCTTTCTCTCACTCAAGGCACAAAGATAAATGATATGCTGAGGGAGGGGATGTGGGTGGACCGTCCGTGAAGTGCCCAACAGGTAAGAGGGAGTGGAAACAGACGGAAGGCATTCCAAATAGATGAAAACCCTCAGATTTTACAGAGGCAAGAAAAGAATAGAGTGTTTAGTTTACAGAAAATGGTTCAGCCCACCACAAATGTATCATGTATTGAGATGAGGACCAGGGAATATTATTGAGGGACTGGAGGTTGACCGTAGGCCATGGTTGGGTAATAAGGGGGCTCTGCATACCATTCTAAGAACATCTTTGCTGGTAAGCAGTAGGAAAGTAATAAAACATCTTAAACAAGTGATGTAGTCTTGCAGTGGGTGGTTATCTGAGGGAAAACCCAACATAGTCATGAATTCCACTTTTCTTGAATCATAAGATAGGAATTAGTGCTAATGTTTTAAATTGCGGGACACATTAAAAAAAAAATCAGTGACTTACAATAGCCCAGAACGCCCTTTCCTCTTTCTCCATCTGGTGAACTCTGACTCATTCCTAAAGACTCAGCTCAAAAGTCAAATCCGACAGTTTTCCAAATAGGAATTAATATTTCTTTGCTCTGAGAACTTTTTGTTATTTTGCATACTTCTCTTTCCAAAAAATATTAACACTTGAAACTACAATCTTTTGTCCATCCTCGCCTTCCCTTCGACGGTGGCTACATTTTTTTTCCTACCAAGTACCCCAATGCTAGGCACATGACCAACACTCAAAATGTTTATTCCCAGAACAAACCAAGAACACCCAAGGGTTGTGATCCTGGGATTTGCCACACTGTCAATATAATTGAAACAAATTTTCTATTTGCTTATGCCTGTGCTAGAGACTGACAAGACACAAACATGTTAAGATTGGCCCTTGCCTTCAAATAGTGCAGTCTGCAATAGGCCCCCTTTATCTATGGTTTCACTTCCTATGGTTTCAGTTACCCATGGTCAAAGCAAACTTCCAGAAGTAAACAATCATGAGTTTCAGATGACTTTTATTACAATATAGTATTACAATTGTTCTGTTTTATGATTATTGTCTATCTTGTACTGTACCTGATTTATAAATGTTATCAGAGGTATGTAAGTATACGGAAAATATAGAATACACAGGGTTTGGTATTAGCTGAAGCTTTAGGCTTCCACTGGGGGTCCTGGATAAAGGTGAAGTATCTTAATGTTGTAGGAAATCTCAAAAGACTCCTCAAAAATCCATAAATGAGCTATGGAAATCAAAGTAACTGATCATATTATCTCAAGAGCCACAATATGCAACATCTTTCCTTTTCAAATACAAGCAAAGTCCAGAAAAGATAATTTACAATGCACCTGTCTATATGGTACAGCCATACAAAACTGAGAAGTCCACAGAAAACCAGGTATCTCCACTTCTGGGTTCTAGTCAAACAGATAAATGTCTAACAGGCAAATAAAACCCTGGCTTTCTGCAAACTCAGTCAAACTTCCATGATGCAGAGCCATATCACTTACATCCAATGTAAAGGCAAAAATCAGTAAATTCTGTAAAATTTGAGGTTGCTTTTTTTGGTATTTCCAGAAAGGTAATTTATTTATTTATTGGTTTGTTTGTTTAAGATTTGCTTATTAGCTCTGTAAACAGTTTCACAAAGTGCTTTGGTAGGACTGTCCTGAGTGCTTCTTCTGTTTTCTGCATCATCATCATGATGACCACAAAGCAAATGAGATAGTCCTTAGGTTCACTATTATATATGATATGAGTTCTGTTTTCAAAATTCACTGAAATCTTATGGAATTCAGTTAAGTTACCATCTTTCAGATGGAGTCAGAGGGCCATGTACAGGGTCTGATGTCCATGACCACTCAGACCAATTTGTAAGCTACTGAGTGATAGCCCTGCTTGTTTTTAGGACTAAAACAAATATAAAATAAGACTAGATAGTGGGTCAAATTCATGGGGGAACACAGAAGGCATAAAGCCCCAGTGCAGCAAGTAGAGGGTTTACACATCTGAAGTGCATTATTGACAAACCCAACACTCTACTGGGAAGATAGCTCATCTCTAATGGGCAAGGGCTTTACTTCTAGGAAAGAATATTTTCTTCAATCTGGGGAGAGATCCAGAAATAACATGGAATTCCTACAATTATTTTGTTTTAAAAACATCAGAGTTTAATATAGACTCTGGCTTTTTTAGTCATGAGTTGACTCGTTCTTTTGGGCCAAACATTACTGTGACAGAGGGCAGCAGAATAGATGTTCTTTTCTTAGTTGAGAAAGAAGAGCTCCAAATATACTTCCAAATTTTTTTCTGCATGTGTTTAAAAACAAAAAAGAACGCTACCATGATAGCACATCAAGAGTCAGGAATGTTTTAATTCTGTGCTATGCATATTTTACATATTGTATAATTTAATTTTATTTGTCCCTTAAGGCAGCTGGAGAAATTTTCCAAATTAAAGAGAACAACTGAAAAAAAAATAAGCTGAATTAGAGAAATCTGTCTACTAATAGACCAATCTTAACAAATAACTAAGAACACTCTTATATAGTGTCATCCGTGAGACAGAATCTTGGAACAGATGGACATGATAATTAATTACAACACTCTTAATTTGATAAAGTCCTTTGAAACTGCATATTCAGGAACAATTTTCACTGGTTAGCTTGAGTAGGCATGATACAAGCAACTTAATTACCTAGCAAAGTTAAAAAGCATATGGGTCTGTAACAAATATTATTTGATGACCTAAAGAACTTAACACTGTCACAAAAGAAAAAGAGAAGGGATCCCCGAACTCTGAGCCCAAACCTGATAGTTTCAAGCCACCCAAGGACACTTCTGGCTTTGATGTATTTGTCTGGTTGGACTGATGTGCCCTGTGCTGATTGTCCCTGACCCAATACTTCCACCTCCTATCACCCTTCTGAAGGCTTCAAACAACAGAATTATTGGCTAGGGCTCTGGAGATAAGAGTTGACTATAGAACCTTGGAAATTCAACCACCTAAGTTTAAATACTTTAGCAAATGGAATGCCAAAGGATTCCGATACTGTTATTAAGAGCTACTGCTCAGAATTGGATAGATGTTACTGAGCAGAGAATTACAAAATCCACCGAGTTCTCAGTAGGAAGGGAACTGTGTGATCAAGATTGAAACAACAGGAAAATGGGGAAGAGTAAAAAGAATGATCACCTGTGATCACCTGTTGTTCTATAATGTGTAGGTGCTTTTTGTGGGCCCTGATTTCTTAGTTTGTATGTAAAGCTGGGCATTATCACTAGATAGCTTTTTCCTAAATTCAGTTTTCATTATTTGGTAGAAAGCAAGTCTATTTATTGATACACACACACACACACACACCCTGCTAGTATCACTGCATCTCTATCATGACAACAACATTAATTTGAGTGGGTTAAAAACCAGTTGCAGATAAAGCAATCACAAATTATTAGGTTGTGTTTGTGTGAGTGTGTGTGTGTATCTTTTTTTTTTTTTTTTACTTGAAGACGTATTACTCTGTGTATGTGCTTCTTTCATGTTATACTCCAAAGGTCTGGAGCCTTCCTGAAATCGGCATAGTGATATCTGCAAAGTGTGGAGATCTTTCAAGCCAGGGCCATGTTTTGTTCACCACAATATCCCACACCAAGCCCAGTGTTGTCTGTTTTCCATTAAGTCCTCAATGAGCATTAAATTCTTAACTATTTTAAGAAATGAGCATTTTCAAATCTGTACCTTATTTTTTACTCACTGTAGTTATGTGGTCAGATTAATTTTGATTTAATTCAAGTGCTTCTGAAGGGAAGGGCTAACTTGCCAAAGATTCCATTCAGCTAGCCTCATCCAGAATGAGTCAATTTCAGCCTGTGAATTTTGGAACTCCAGAAAGCTTCTTTTCCAACCATCTACATCTATTCACAAGAAACAGTGTGCTAGCAATCTGCCAAGATTCTATTATCATAATCCAACACAGCACCAACAAGATGAATTTTCTTCAAAGTGCAAAGAAACCAGGATTGAGGAATGGTAACTAAGCATTCTAGGTTTTTTTAACTGAAGCCGCTGAGAATAAACACCTCGTTGTTACAGTGAAAGTAAACGCATTTCATGACCTTCATTCTGATCATGGACTGTACATTCAACATATCTTTCAGGCACAATGGCATTATCATGCTTCCTTTCATCTTAATTCCTTTCCTGCAGTTACAATGTTTGGAGCTGTTATGATATGACAGGATATGATTGGGAAATTCTTTTCTAAGGTCAATGTCAAGGGGGGGAAAAAACACATGGCTCAAACAAGAAAAAAGAGAACTTAATTTAGTAGTTTTATTTTAAGAGACATATAAAGAAATGGCCCAATTATAAAGGTAGGAAACACTCCTCCATAAAAATAGCATGGTATGTGTGAGTTTATGTGCAATTAAATGTGAAATACAGAAAAAGGCTACGAGAATATGGAAGGGTTGAATGAAGAGAGAGCAGCAGGGAAGACAGACAGGAGTCAGAACTTCAGGGAAAATGATGCAGCAACAGGTAGGAGGAAAAAAGTGTGAATATGGGTTCAGGGTCAGGGAGCAGCCACAGACGGCCATGCACTGGCTGATGTCCTTCACACAGGTGGGCAAGTGAGGACCCTTGGGACCACGCACATACCATCCTCCCTCTAACACACACACAGGCCTGCCTGACAGGCAGAGGTAACTACATTCTGTCAGAGCACAAGTTTAACAGAGTACATCCTTATCTTGCAGACTCAGCCTTTGGCCCTATATTCCCAGCTTCTGCTAGGTAGAGGCTATTTATAGATTAAAAAAACAAAAAGGCAACTAGCAATATTCAACTAGCCATTGGCCAATCAGACAATCCATTTTATTAGATTATCACCCAGTTTCACAATCCGACCAGTCAGATTAACACGGCTTAAATCATTAGTTTAGTAGTTTGTGTATTTCATTTTGCCCTAAGTTTTTTTTCTTTTTAAAGAAAATTTGAATAAAAAGTAATATTAGGATTTCCCTTGGACTCAACCCCTTTCTGATCACTGTGCAAACCATATATGGTTCCCTTCTGAGTCCCAGCATTTCTAAAAATGACCTTCTTCTTTCTTTCCTAGGAATCTCCTAACACCAGTGGCTTGGGTTCCCTCCTCTCTAAAAGAGCTTGGAAAAGCCAAAGTATCTAGAGATAGAAGTTACTTAAGAGTTACTTTTGAGATCATCTCCTCCCCTCCTTCTTTCTCAGATAAGAAAATAGACCCAGATAACATGGATGTCCAAATTCATGCAGAAGCAGTAGGCCCGGATTCCAGCACTCTAAGCATCCAGTTTGTGTGATGCAGAGAGGAGAACGCTTTAGTTACTGAATGGTTTATGCACAGGTATGCATTTCCTTACAGAGGATAACAAAGGAAATGTGCAGAATACGTCGTGTCAGGTCCCCTGGGTGGTGGGACTAGGGGCTGGTGGTAACTGAACTCAGGACCTTGGGGGACAGTGCACTACAATGATCTGTGCTTGCTCAGCCTGGCTCTGTTGCAACTCACTATGCAGAGACCTTCCAGCTCCACATGCTTCATCTATGAAATAGGAGAGTGATACAACCTTCCTCTCAGGTTAAGCTCTATGAATTTCAACTGGAACTGCACTGAAAATCTCAATATACGACGTTACTTAAATTTTTTGGTGAAAAGAGAACTCACACATTAGTCAACATTTTAGCTAAGAGATAATCTAAAATTTTTAATTACTTTGGAGATAGGAAGTAAAACAACAACAACAGCAGCAACAACAAAACCACACATTTAAGTCTTAATTTAAAAATAAAATGGGATTTTTTGATACAGAACTTCAGAAAGCAAGAGAGATAAATGTCCCAAATATAGCTGCTAGAAGAGAATCAGGCCCTTTGGTCAGAGAAAAGGCAGGAGCCAGGAGAAAGCTTGGGAACCTGACTTTCCACAGCATACAAAACCCAGAAGAAACCCTATTTTTAAGTTTTTGAACATCATAAACAGTGACTTAATTTATTTGTACCTCAAAATAACTGGCTTGGATTTTTCTCAATAATTTTTAAGAAAGGCATAGTTATAGACAGAAGCTGATAACAGAATGTTTTGGAACACAAAATTTAAGACAATCTCATAAATACAGAATGGGTGACTATCAGTAATATTAAGTTCATTCAACTTTTTAATAAAAATATAAAAAGTTACTTAACAAATCAAAAGGTATAAGGTTTAAAAAAAAACAACACATTTGACTTACAGTAAAAGTAAGGTGTATAGATATTGTTGTCCAAAATTGTAATTACTTAATGTCCACCCTAAGCCTATATCTGAAAGATGCATGAAGAATGAGAGAGGTAAAGTGAGGACTGTAGACTTAAGCAAACTCAAGCACTGAAGAATGAGGGGTACAGAGAAGACACTTATAATCTGGGAGCTGCGGTTTGGGCTGGGTGACACAGGAGACTGTGGGTTCCCAGATGTACCTATAGCCCAGGTGGGTCAACTCTTCAACCACCTCCGGTAGATCCATTTCACTCAGGCAAGATCAATCACTATAGAGCAGAATTTCTATGCAAGATCCTTCAAAGTTTTGTTTTTAAAAATATGACCTGGTTTCATCAGGTAGATCCTCTGGTATCCCCAAACTCACATTCCCTGTTGTGTGATGAGAGAAAACCCAGTACCTAGAGTGGTCAGAACACTCCTTAAGCAGAGGAGGTAAAACTATTGGTCAGCTAAATGATGCACAGAGCTGGGGTGGTGCTCAGAGGCTCCTGCCTCCTGAGTCTTCTCCAAGTGAACTGTTGGCTGGCAAGTGAGGGAGGGAACAGACTGGTGCTGAGGGACCAGGGAGCTTAATATAAGGTGTCCTGAGTTGCACCTAAGGACACGGAGCCCCAGGGCCAGATGGACATTAATTAGTCTTTGGAAAAGGGTCAGACATCCGTAGCACTTTACCAGTGTTTTGTAATCTTAAAATAAAATCTAGGAGGCACCTAGTTTGATTAACTATATGTTATGGAGGATTAAAAATGGCCACAAATTCTATGTAGCTTCTTCCATCAAGAGGAAGACTCTACTCTCCCACCTTCTGGATAGGGCTTATCCTGTGACTTGGCTCTGACCATAAGAATGTGGCGGAACAGATGTGTGACTTCCAAGTCTTGGTCTCTAAAGGCTCTGCTACTTCCTCTCACTCCTGCCACTGGTGGGCTGCCGGGATCCAAGACCACATGGAGAGAGGCGCCCTTGTAGCCATCCCAGTTAACAGACACGTGGATGATATATCCAGTCCCAGCTGACCAGCCAGCTGACCACAAAACCGCCCAGTCAATACACAGAGTCATGAGAAATAATAAACCTTGTTGTTTTTAAGTACTGCTTTGGGGGACAGCTTGTTACCTAGCAAAGAATAAATGAAGCATGTGAATTTTGTTAATTTGAACCATGCTAATACAAACAAACAAGTCAGTGAGAAATAAATTCCTATCCCTTGATTTGTTTCCTGGTTTTAAAGATAACAACAGCAACCCAAACCATTGTTATCAAAAATACTGCAGCAAAAAAAAGAACTACTTAAAAAAAAAAAAAAAGATACTGCAGTGGAAGGAGCACAGAAGGCAAAGAAACTGCGCTAAAGACTTAGACCTGCTTTGTCCCTTGTACCAAGGAGCATTTTGTGCAAGTAATTTCTTCTTTCAACCTAATTTTCATATCTGCAAATTCCTCATAGAGCTAAGAGTAATGATAAAATAATAACACAAGGGAAAATGCTTTGTAAACAGTAAGGCACATTCCACATTTAATGGGATTGTGGTTGTTACTTATATGTTGCTTAAGGACATGTTTTTCCTTCCCTGCAAAGATGTCAGGTGTGCCAGTGCATATGACAAAGGTTTCTGTGTCATAAATTCCCTTATGCACACAACATTTGTACACACACAAACACCATACACTCTCGTGTAGATACTGTCTCACCCACATGAAGAACAAAAGCGTCAAAAACCCCAGGGATGGTCCCAGTTTTCCTCCTTGTTCTGTCCCAGTATATAGCCTAAAGCCACTAATTCTCACTGCTTTCACCCTCTCCAGGTATGAGGAGCTGCCTGCAGGTGACATAATGCCCTAGTGCCAATAGAAAAGATAAAAAGACCTGAGAGGCTCTCTGGAGACCCAGACCCATTGAATTAACAATGGTTAAAAGAACGATGTCTAAAAAAGGATGGAGTTCTTGAGAAGAAGACATACAGAAGAGCCAAAAGTGAAGGATGAGCCATTAAGAAAAATTGGAGATACTGCAAGAAAAGAAGGAATAATCTACACATAGAAAGGCCTGAGGCAGGAGGGCCAACCAGTGCCAGTCAGGGACTATACCATGAGAACACATAGAGAGGAGTGTCTGCCACACTTTGGCTGGATGAGAAACAATGAATGAAAACATGCGGTTAGGGGCCTGAATAGGTGAGACAGTCTCACTGGGAATGGCAATTCCACTTGGGTGGGAATGGAGGAGGAAGGAATTTAGTCTTTAAGATGGGGGAGGGGCACAAACTCCTTTTCTAACCCGTGAAAACATAACAAATCCTTACCCAAAGGAGTTGTTACTATTACTGAAGGTAAATTTCTACTGCTGAAGTTTCGACAGTTCACACCATTTGGCTTTCATATAAAAAGCTTTCCCCCCGGAATTCTCCAATTATCAGCTTTGCTTTCAGAATGCTCTAAGTTCTTACCAATGCTCTTTATAAATATGCAAGTAAGTGTCAAATAATCACAACAGGAGATTTTTATATATTCTATAACGTTCTTTATACCTAAAAGTCATGCCCATAAAGACAGAGTATTTGACACGGCTCACAAAATGGCATAGAATGACATGTTTTGTTTTGTTTTTTCCTTTTCATTTAAAACACTACCAACTATTACCACACATTAGGATTTCTTCCTTTTATTTTTAATTTTTACATGACTGCTTGGGATTTTATTCTCTTATCAAAGTATTGTCTGTTTATCACCCTCCTGACTATATGGGAACCCACTTAATGCACTACCCTAGGCTGAACAGGGTTAAGTCATAGCCCGAGCATATTCTGCATTTACAAACTCATTCAGTATTCAAGCATACATGGAGGGAAAGACATAAGTGCTGACCTCCAGAAACATCCTCTGGTTGGTAAGACAAGACTTTATGCATGTAGCCTTGGTGCAAGGAAGTGTATGATTAGTTGACAGCACAGAAAAGGATGCACTGGGAGTTCCGAGGGGGTGGGACAGGTGGGGGCTGAAGCACAAGTGGATAAAGTGGAATTTAATTGGAATCCTGCAGGATGAGTGATGTTAGAAAAGGTGGAATGGAGAGATAAAGGTGACTCATGCTGTGAGAGGTGAGTGCAGAGCTTGGAATGGAAGGTTTCTGCAGCATGGAGGAGCACTGGTTCGTCAAGGAGGAGGCAGGGGACAGAGCCAGGGTTCTGAAAAGAGACAGAAGGACTGACACTTAAAGGCAAGGAAATAACAATAAACTAAAAGTAGTCATTCCTTTTCAACATATAAGTCACCATGGCTGAGAGAGGGTCTGTTAGTTTATTCATTTGCCAATAAATGTAGGTTGACATATTACATCTAGAAGCTACATACAAACACTCCATTTCCTTGAGAATCACACAGAATGCAAAGACCAAAAAAAACAAAAAATCAATGATTCAATGTATTATAAAAGGCACTATGATAAAGAGATAAATGGGGAATTATAAAGGAGCAGAGAGGACTGTGTGTGTCATCCTTAGGGGCTGAAGACTGGAGACCCTCCAAAGAGAAGGAAACACAGTCTTGAACAGGGCAGAGGCTGCCCAGGTGAAAGAGGAGGGTAAGGCTATTGGGGAAGAGGAGACTGCAAATGCAGACTCAGAGCCAGAAGAGCTAGGAGGGCCCTGATCAGGAGGGAACAAAGCCTGTGTGAGGAGCAGGGGCGGGGATGAGCATGGGTCACTGACTACCTAAAATACAGGAAACCAAAGAGCTGTGAGAACTTACCACTTTGCAAATAATTTACTGTGGGATTCTGAACGACTTCCTTCTCTTTACTTTCAATTTCATCATTAGAGGCACATTTAATGCTGACTGTTCCTCAGTTGAATGCCAAAATCAAAATTTTATCAATAAAATAAGAACCATCCTAAGGTTTATGGTTATTAGAATCAAAGAAGCATGGGAATGAAAGGAAGGGCTATTTGAACCTCCTTTCCAATATCACAGTTCTTCTGAGCATGGCTGGCAGATGCCCATTCAGACAAAAAGAAACTGATCCAATGCCAGGGAGCTCAGGTGGCCTCAGGAAGTAGCCCAAATCTTACTAAACACCACTAGTTGTGAGGAAGTTTTTTTTTTTTTCTTAAACTGAGATTTAACATGTGTTCCTACAGATTCTACCCACTCAAACCCTCCACTGTGCCTCCCATACGCAGTTGGTGCTGTACTGCATTAATAACTGAGTTGAGAGTGGTCCCTGTACCTCATTCAAGGGCTTCTTAGTTAACAACTGGCTTGGCTTTGATTAATTAGGTTCTTCAATATAATGTGCTGCCTCTTCCTTCTCAAGAAGACCTTGAAGGAACATCTGCACTGTCAGGACTGCTCCATTTGCCTCCTGAAGTAATCAGCAATAACCTCACAAGTGTGCAGCCTTTCACACCTTTCCAAACATCTTCACAAAAATTACCACATTCTAATGTCATCAGAAGGTGCTGTACCACTTTAGCACATCATCGTCACAAAAAAGTGGACCTGCTGTATGGTATAGTATGAAGGACACTTTGAGAGAATCCTAGGATGCCAAAGATCTAACATCGTCTAAGAGGAAAGAAGAAAAAGGTAATTATCAGAACAAATCCTGGATGTCTACTCCAATTACAGACAAAAAATTTGATGCTTACCATAACTATGGACCCCATATAGTCTCAATTTCCCAAACCATATCTACAACCACACCTACTCATTCAACAAACCCAGATGCCAAATGCCTAGCACTGGGACTGAACTAAGGGAGAAGAGGTTAGGAAGGGAGTTAAATATGGCATGGTTTTAACAACTGATATTACATGTGCAACAACAGCTGAAAGAAATGTGATGACTTTATCACAAAGATGACTTAGTGGCCTGCAAATGATGGAGGGGAGGTCATGGCAGAAAAGAGGGACAGGCATCCCAGGTGGAGGGAAGAGACTGTAAACCCTGTGGGTCACTACACAATTGCCACCAAAGCAAAATACAAAGGGCCAGGTCCATGGTGGTATTTTGTGGACTGTTCAGAATACGACCCAGGAACACTGTGTCCCGGAGAAGCCCAGTTCTACACCGCCAAGCATATGTCTTGCTACTAAATTAGCACAATAGTAGCTCTCCCCCCACCCCCCCCCCGCCCCCGCCCCGCATTAAGCCAAAAAGAGATATGTTTGTTACTCCACAAAACATGATAGGAATTCACACACCTCTTTGCCTCAGAAAGAAATGGGCCTGGGTAGATGCATGACTCCAAGTGTCAAGGGTCCTGGGCAGCAGCTCTATGAAGCATGCCATGTTTCATCACATTGCATTCACTGTTTAAGCACCTATAAGATCTCTCTGCAGAGAATCAAAACACATGCCTATTCCTGAGACACCTCACTGCCTGCCTCCCTACCTACACAGAGGGGCAGACTTGCCTCTCTAGTTCCCAGCCTTCACAGTGCACAAGCACCCTTACAGGAAGAATCTATGAGATTAATGATTTAACCTGATGACACCTGGCTTTGATCTGAGGAAAGACCTATGTAAATACCAAGTCATAGTAACAGTTCAGTGATTTCTCCAGAGAAACAGGAAAGTATTAGGTTTCCCAAGGGAAAACAAGCGGCATGCTTGAAACTGTACCTTACATGATGCTAACATACAAGACAGAGAAGAAAGCTTGATGGACCGAGAGCAAACCAACCTTGCTGGCAGAGTACAGCAGCCGTCCGCTGTGAGTCGTACTTGAGTTTCGTAGCTGTCCAGGGGGCACACGGCCTGTTGAACAGAGGGGCACTCCACAGTACTGCAGTCCACGCTGAAAACTGAAAGGGGCAAACAGAGAGGTACCGTTTACTGTGGCATCTACTTGCATTCTGGAGTCCCACAATGAAGTATCGACTCTTACAAATTTCCCAAGCTTCCTTGATTCCCAAGAAACCCAGTCCCAGTGCTGGTTATTTTTATTTCAGTAATGCTACAAAACTGCAAACTATTTCAAATTTCCTGTAGAAAAGGTGGGGACAAAACATTGAAGAATTAAGATGAAGGCAGAATTAGACCAATGGTTACGTGGATGGTGATGGTCAGCTGGAGGTATTTCTGCTAGAACAAGTTCAAGAGATGGATAAGGAGAGCTCTGCTTCAAGCATTTACCTACCAGGAAAAATAAAACCAAAACAAAAGAAAGAAACAAATCCCGATCAATCATTAGAAACTTGCAAACAGGAAATCCCTATAACCCCAAAGTGTTCACAGACCACATTAGAAATGCTGACATAAGATCAAGGATATTAGAAATAATGTAAAGCAAGAAACAGCTGAGACATGACAACAAATCAAACGTTGGCAAAGAAGGTGAGTAAATAGTCAAAGATGACTTAGCACATGCCATAAAGTCAAGGTGCTGGATGGTGGGGAATTGGCAAGGAGGAAGACTGGGGTTGAGGGTTTCCCTATAAAACTTCTGGCATTTTGATGTGTATGTTTACTAAAAATAACTTTGTTTTATGTGTGATGACTGCTTTCAAATATAATACTTTGAAGCGACAGGTATATCTGCAAATGAGGGCTCTGACCTTCTCAAGGGGAACGAAGCAGGTAGCCATAGCACCATTAATCTTAATCTCACATCCCCATTAAGCAGACTTAGAAGGAAAAAAAGAAGAAAAGAGAAAAAGACACACTCCCTCCCTGAAGGTGCTCATGTACCAGTGAATTAACCCTCTGGTTCTGATTAAGGCCAGACGTCAGGCTGCCATTAGCCCGAAGTGGCAGACTCACAGCATATTGGGGAGGAATGCCCATCTTTGTGGGAAGGAGAGGCCACGGGTAGCTGAGGAGGGATCTGCTACCCTCTGATGCAGGCTGCTGAGACAGAGCTCGCGCGTACCTGGTTTGCACTCATAGAGGTCACAGCACTCTCCCGGCTTCCCTGAGGCTTTTGACACTAGTATGTTCAGGTATCCCGGCTGGCAGACTTTGCGCAGACAGCCCGCAGGGTCGCACACGCAGCGGCTGGGTAAGGGGCAGCACTCCCCGGGAGGAGCATAACCCTCGATCAGAACGGAATCTTCAGGGCAACGTGGAGAGAACTGGACTTCACAGCGGGCCTTGGAGCAATCTGGCTTCTCTTCTAAATGGGAGAGAAAGAATTTAGCTCATGCCCAGGGAAGTGGGGGGGCACTTTTGTCAGAAGCACAGACAGTCCTGAGGAGCTATTTACTATCCAAAGAGGAGGGCCGAGAAAGAAACCTGGTAAAACCCCTTTGACTTAGTTTTGCCAACCAGGACACTAGAATAGGAGCCTTGAGTTCCCTTCTTCTGCATCTTCCTGCTCCCTCGTGTGGAACCACTGATGTCTAGTGCAGTGCCCCAAAGAAAGAGAGGTGAAGGGAAGACGCACCGTGACATGGACGCAGTCATGGACTAACAGACACATATTTGAATTCAAGAGTTTTAAGGGTTCTTCTCCGAAAACACGAATGGTTGGACATCAAAACAGACCCACACAAATGAATCTTGGCTTCTTCAGAGACCGTGGACAGTGTGCATGACCATCGACACGGAAGAACTCTATCTCCAAACTCCTGAGTTCCGATGAGATGGAACTTATGAAGACCTTGCAATTCTACAATGTGGCGGCTTAATAAGACAGAGAATGAGCCAAATTCCCAGGCAATTCTCCCAAATGGCACCTGGTATGTTTCGACTCTAACAGAGATTCATTGAATGTACCTCATTCTCTTTTCTTTAATATAATCTACTATCCCCTAAAGAGGAACCTCGATTCTAGAGATGATGAGAAAAATAAAGCTGGGTATTACCCCCCAATTTTAGGAACTGGTAGCAAAATCCTAGCTTCTTGAGCCCTAGTCCACAGCTCACTTTCTTGGTTTAAGAAACCTCTACCAACATAAGGTGCTTGAGGAAAAGATGGAAATAAATCAGAACAACGTCCCTGTACCCCATGACCTTTGAAGGGGGAGCTGGGAAGATGCTGGGAGAAAACAGTGCTGTGTGGCGTGGGCCACATTTCCAGAGCTCTGTCTTTCCTAGAGTAAAACCCAGAAATAGGATCACACAGTAGGGTCAGACCTAAGAGGCCACCTCGCTTAGTTTCCTCCTTTCGTAGATAAAGAACCAGTGGCAAAAGGCTGAAGTGACCCGCCGAGGTTCAGTGGTAAAATTAAACCCAGGACCCAGGCCTCCTCCACTTGTAGTTCACTCCGCTCTTGATTCCTCAAAAGTAAATCTCTTTCCAAAACCAAGCTTGCTCCTTTTCTCTGGCCCTTTTCTTACTGGATTGATGCATCTCTTATTTCACTGGCCATCTTCCTTGGGCACCTCCTTCCTGTCTAGTCAAGACATAATACAGGGACCAAGCACACATTCTGTTCTAGGAAATTTATTCAAACATGCTGACTGAGCACAAGTACAAGGCTTTGGATACATTAATAAAGAGGAAAAAAAAAAAAAAACAAGAGGCCTCACTTCATAGAGTCTACAAGGCAGTGGAGGGTGACAGAAAAAAAACAAATAAATATTACAAACAAATTATATAATAGTAAAGAGTGACAAGTGCTATGGGGAGTGGAACAGAGAAGAGGGAACTGGAGCATTTGAAAGGAGGGGCATTTACAATCTGGTAGAATAGCCATGATGGGAAAGCCCAACAGACTTGAAGGAGTGAGGGCGGGTCATGGAGAAAGCAGGGGAAGAACATCCCCACAGAGGCAACAGCTATCCACACCTGGGTCCCAGGCAGAGCCAGCAGGCCAGTGCCGCCAGAGCAGAGCAAGGGAGAGGAGGTTAGATGGACAACAGGGGACCCTGATCCTCTGGAGGCCCTCGGGCCAATTTAAAGCCTGGTTGCTCTAACTGTGAGATAAATCAGAGCTTTGATTATGTAGGAGGAAGAGTGGGAAAAAAATCAGAAAAATGGATCTCCTCTTGGAACAGGTTTTGAGGAACCTGGGCAACAGTAGAGAACATCTGGGAAGAGAGCAGACACAGGAGGAGGTTGGAAAGGCTTTTGGAGAGAGAATATGGAAGGAGTCAGGCGTACACACTCTCTACCATAGCTGGGTAGCAGGTGAGTTGGAGGTAGACACGAGCTGGGGTGGTTAGACTCTTCATGGTCTTGTGACCTGCCCTCTGCCACCTAACTTACAACTGCTCTCTAATTTTCCTATGGGACAGAATGCTATTTCACGGCACCATGGGGGCAACATTCAACTGCTGGCCTCTGCTCTCTTGGGGCTGCTGTCAACATAAACATAAACCCAGGACCAAAAAAAAAAATGAAGTTTAAAGCAGACTGGAAAGTAAAACAGCTTCTGTCCTCAAAGTAGATTTCATTAACATGCACACCATGTGCTAATCTCACAATCATCCCTTTCAATGAGTTATTATCTGTCCACAGATTATGAAAACTGAGGTTTGGACAGGTCAAGTTAATTGTCCAAGATCAAGTTACTAGTAAATGGACATGATGATTTGAGACTTGGCCCCTCAGGTGCCATTCATGCCCCTCTCTAATAACACTCCTCCTGTCTCAGGAACCACTGGTGCTGGTACTGTTCAACCCTGGATTGGCCAGTCTTTCTCAGGTAGATGATTTCTCTGGACTCGTCTTTGTTCTTGAACAGAACTGTGGTTTCTGTTAAAGCTGCCCAGCTTGGCTAGATTCCTGGCTCCCTCAAAGCACAAGTCACGGGGCATACAGAGCTTGTTTTCCTGGACCCAAAAGGAGTTGTTACTCTAATCTTGGAGGATCCATCTATCCTACCTTCATATTGTTACCCCAAGGGACTGCCCTGAGAAGAGAACATGATTAAGTATGGAGGAACTGCAACCCCAGGTTCCCAGTCGAGTGGGGCAGAATAAATCAAAGAGCTGGGGAGGAGAAGGCAAATCTTGACTGTGGAGACTGATCAAGTTGGAGCTGGTAAAGTACAATTCAGCAGACTGCTTATTTGGCAAACAAAACCATTGTTTTACAATTAAGAGAAGCTCTGTGACTTTCACTGCAAGTAGCACTTAATTCCTACTCTTACTCATTTGCTGTAATTAACATTATGCATCACATTCTACTACTAATTCTTATTCTACAAATATTCAGTATGTATAATCTGACTTTCCAAACATGCCTCAATTAACCATGTTTCCATTAAAACCCAACATATCTGCTCTTGCTAGCTATTTTCCACTTTGCAGTCTCTTTAACAATCCCAACACTATCACCTCTTGAAGTATGTTTTGCAGCTCAAGCCTTGAGAGATTTTCTTCTTAAGAACTGCTTTGGCAATAGAGGTGGGATAGCATGGCTTGGAAGGATATAAGAATATTAAAAATAAAAGTTCTATCTTATTAAATGCTTCAACTTTTCTCCAGAGGATCATACTGGCTTTCTCTTTATTAATATCCATTAGTAGGTGTTATACTATCTTTGTATTCTTAGAATAAGCCTTGTTTTTAAAGATCCTGCTAACTTTGACTTCCTAACATTTCAAGATTTTTAAACTTATAAACTTGAGTAATATTAGTTATTACTTCTCACTCTCTCGTTTCAGCACTATACAAACTCTTTCAATGAGTTAATTTTTCAGCATTATACTTCTTTATTCTATGCAAAATATTTTTTAAAGACACAGGATTAAATGAGAGTAGAAACTAAATTATGGTTTTAATATCTTCGTCAAATACTGCTTTAGTTAATTCTAATTTTTTACAGCATTGTTCTCAGTGTGACTTGTTCCTAAATGATCTATAATTCAGCTTTGAAGTCTTGGGGAGTTTTCCCTTTTGATTTTATAACGTGCTTGTTACCAGGAAATATATGTGGTACAATTTTCTACTCTTGCTAATTTCTTAAATTTTTTACATTTTTGGCACACATGTGTGTTATGAGCTTATGGTCAATTTTAAAGTATATAGGTATTTGAAAAGATAATGTTTCCTCTGTTTACTGGATACAAACTTGCCTATCTATTAAATTGAGCTTTTTAATTACGACATTCAGATGTCATAATTAAATGAGATACTAGGAAGATCATTGCCTAGAACCTTCCATCTTTAGTCTGATTTTCAAGAGGGATCTGTAGAAATCTCCTCTTGTGAACCAGTAACTTCTGGTATTTCTAACACTTTCTACTTTAATTTTTCAAAGCTATGTTGTTAACATTGTGGCTAGCAGGCATAAAGCTTTAAGCTTATTATGCTGACTTGGCAAATTATAAAATTATATTTTCAAAGAATTTAGATTTCTAAAATCTATAGTTTTCTTGTTTTGTAATTGTTAAGTTCTTTCATTTCCCACCTTCTTTCAACACTCTATTCATCTCTCAATGGATTACCTAGAACCTTTACTCACCCAGCATTCAATCCCCAGCAAGTCACTCAAACTTGGCAGAGTTATCAGGAATTATATTTCTAATACCTTCCTTCTCAGCTGCTTCTAATACATAAATTCTCCCAGAAAATTTTTATTTATTCACTGATGTTTCTATTTGTCTTTCTTGCATGGAGGGGGGGAAAAAAAAAGAAGAAAAAAATAGCCACACCATGACTTTTGCATCAAAGGGCTTTTGAATTTTTATCTTTTTGAAAAGAATTCTCACTGTAGTCTCCCTATGGTGTCAAAAACAATTCTATATATAAAATACTTAATTTAATCTGGTTATCCTGGCAACATTGCATCTGACATCTTAAAAGAAAAAAGAAAACAAACTTTTCTCAGTTATAGAAAGACTAAAGGGATAATATGATTTGCAATAGGAGAAACTAAGGGGAAAAAGCTGATTTAACCATATTAATAATATTCCTTTAAGAGGTGAGCCCTTAAAATACTAACAGAGTCACCCAGCATGAAGCCATTTTACAATAGTAATGGAATATCCATTCAATCCTAGTCACTTCCACCCATGTGACTCTATTATGGCTATTTCCAGACTTTCTCCAGGTCCCTATGTCAATGAAGTATAATCATGATATGCAAGCAACAAATGCATTCAAAAGTTTTGTGCTTAAAAACATCTTTAAATAAGAGCAAACGAAAACTTACTAAATGCGAAGAAGGGAAAATAAGATAAAAATTACCCTGCCAGATTCTTCTATTTAAATTTTGTAGAGTCCCACACATGACACCAAAGCCTTCCTTCTATTTCAAAATCTCCTGAATGGTCACTTAAAATAAAAAGTGATATGCTACACATTTACTACAGGCAAATGGGTGGCAAAAAAAAAAATGTAAAATTTAGGAAGTCAACTGCAGAATCAATGCAGCTGGGTGCTCAGTGCTTTCGCATCTCTCTCACATACCACACTGGGCAGACACATCCATTGAGACAATCCTAGGAATTTCACTTACTTTCAGAGATAATTCAAGGGTTCTCAAATCTGGATTAGATCTGCTGTCACAAGATTTAGCAGGGCGAATATAAAGCCAAAAAGGAAAGAGCCCTGGATCCTGGTGTCCCCCACACCTCACCAAGGTGTGCTTTAGAATCTGGAGACCTAGAGTTACTGTGGCATTGGCCTGGGCATTCAGGGGTCCTCAGCCTGTTGGTGAAATAGGGAATCAGGTATCCGCATGGTTACCTAATGAAAGGCAACCCACAAAGTCCTCTCAATCTTTCTTCACTCATTTATTTGACAAATATTAACTGAATGACTTCCATCAGCCAAAAATTCCAAGATCAAGGCTTAGAGCAGGGCACGAAACAAAGTCCTTGACTTCCTGGATTTACAATTCTGCTGCAGACAGACACCACTTACAACAACACAGCCTCACTCCAGGTGGGGATAAAGGCTCTGAAGCATCACCAGTGATTTGAGTGCACCTCATTCTCAGAAGGGGGGAGGTTCTTTGAGGATAAGGCATCTGAATAGAGACTTGAATAAAATAAAGAAGACAGGCAAGTAACAGAGCAAGAACATTCTAGAGGTAGAAAACAGTAAGGGGGCAGGGGCGGCTATTAGGCAAGAGAGCCAACTCTCCAAGAAGAAATGTATACTTCACAATTATTAAGAAATCTAAATTGTATAATTAACAGGTAGAAAATACCAATAAGAACTCATAAGGAAAATATTTTGGTGGCTAGTATTTCTTGTTAAGGATTCAATTCTTACAGGCATGCTAGAAATGAACCCACTTGCTGCTAAATGAGTGCCTCCTGTGAGTGAGGCCTGCCTGGACTCATTCTTAGAAGAGATTACGTCTTCATCGGTACTTGACAGATGAGGAGACAGCCCCACAGAGATGAAGACACTTGGCTGGTGTCACAAAGCAAGGGGCAGAGCTGCCAAAGTCCACAATTTTCTCACTAGTCCATAATGGCCAAAAGCAAAACGAGCTTCAGCTTTTCTAGTTGGCTCATCTGGTATGTGTATGTTTAGACAACCTCTACATATTTGCTTGAATATAGAGCACAAAATTAATTTGCAAAGATAAAGAGGTTGAGGGTCTTTGGTGAGTCCTCATCACTTTGTTGTTGGCTGTGATATTTCATTTGCTCCTTGGCCTCAGAGACATCCCCATGCTACAAAGAAGGAGCTTTCTTGTATTCAGCATTATTTTATTATGAGAATTTCTATTACAAATGTAATACATATGTCATCCCTGTATTTTTAAACTTAGAGACCGACTCCTCTAAAGTTACCCTGTGAGTTCTACTCATTCACATTCCATGATTTTATCATAACCTTTTTTGGCAAGCTTTGCTGTGAAGACTTGTTCCGTACAATCATAACCCCAAGGGGAAAAAATTAGGCTTGTTGATACAGTCCCAGAAATATTTCATATTTCAGCTCCTTCAGAAACACCCACTCTATTTTCCCAGCACTTTCTTTCACTCTGTATTTAGGATTTAATAGCAACAGGACCTGGTAGAGACTTTTCTTGGTGGTTTGTTAAAGGCGACATATTTAACTGTCCTCAATTACCTAATAAAGTTTGTTTGCTTCACAATGGAATACAACTTAGGCAATGTAATAGAGGGGAAAAAAAAACATTAAATGATCTGTAAGACTCTAATATGTGAAACTTTAATTCAGTGGTTCTTGATACTGCCTGTGCGTTAAATTAAAATCACTTACAAACCTTTTAAAATCACCACCGTCTGGTTACTACCACAAACCAATTAAATCAGAATGCAGGGGAAGAACATGGGCATTGGTGTTATTTCAACAGTTCCCAGGGTGATTCCATCGCACCATTCAGACTGAGAACCACTGCTCCACTCCTTCCAGCAAACTGAGAATCTTTACAATGAAGTTCACTACAAATATCCGAGATTGACCAAAGGCATATTCAAATATCCTGGCAAACCATGGGTGACCAAGTGCCAAAGGAGCACTGAACCCTCCAGATCCCTCCTGCCACCAAGAGCTCCAAGCTGCACTTGCAGCCACAAGGTAAATCTAGGATCTCCTGAACCACACATCTTTCTACACCAAGAACTTTACTGAAATGGGCTATTAATGGTGCATGCAATTCGAATTTTGCTGCTTTTAGTGGGCCAGCACCCTCAGTATCACCTCAGACCTGTTAGAATTGCACAGAACTTGTTTGCTGGTAGATCTACTGAATCAGAGTCTGCATTTTAGTAAGATGTACAGTTTGAGAAAAGCTGCTCAGGAGTGGTGGTTCTCAGTTGTCATCGCTGTCATCATCATCTCCTAGGAATTTGCTAGAAATGCAAATAACTGAGGCTTCCCATTAGACCTACAGAATCAGAAACTCTGAGAGTAAGGCTCAGCAATCTGTTTGAAAAACCTTCCAGATGCATACTATAGTTTGGGAAACTTCCTGCCAGAATAATGATTCTCAACCCTTCTCTACATTAGAATTGCCTGGGGAAATGAAAATCTAGAAGTTCAAAGTACACCCAGGTTAGGTAAATCTGAATTACCAAAAGTATGAGACCCCTCCCCGCATATCAGTATTTTTTTTTAACACTCCCAAGTGATGCTAATGTACAGTCAAGGTGGCCCCACAGTTCTTTGTTCCCTTGCTCACCCCATCCTCTATACGCCCAGGTAAATCAAAACCTCTTTATTTCTTGGGAAATATGAACCAACCAGCCTTTCCTGGAATCTTCCTGGAAAAGGTCAGAGTTACCTGGGAGGAGGGGAAAAAAATCTCAGATTGCCTCTGATAGACAGTTTAGTTGCAAAAAGTGGGGAAAATATGGCCTGAATGTATCCTACTGATTTTTAGATAGTAATTTACAAATGTTCACTAGAATTGAGTCCAGAAACATTTTAATTCATCATCCGTTAATTCACACCAGGAAAACATGTTCAGTTTACTCCCAGGGAGATTTGTCATTCAATTATACTCATATATTCATACATCATAACTAATTTCAAAATGTAACCATGAATTTGCATTTAAAAAAAATCTGTCAATAAAATAAGAACTAAGGATGGTTTAGATAAATGTGCAAAAAACTGGCTTTAAAATGATTAATGCTACCTAATAAACCACAGTCTTCTCTGAATACTTCATCCCCTTTTGTCATAACCACTAGCCCACAAAAGAAGAGTCTAACTTATTAGGGAATAGGACAAATGACTAATGAGGAAAACTTAAAATGAACTAAATCTGTAGAGTAAGCTTAGTAGCATCTTAAGAAGTCTATTTCCTAATAGTTGGAAAATGTCACAGTGGCATAAACAGTAGAAATGAGGAACTCCCAGGTGGTATTTAACAGAAGGTGACGTCCATGATCTAACACAAACATTATCCCTCACTTTTGCAGAGGGATCCTGTGACTTTGGGTGGGATGTCTCCTACACTTTGATCTTTCCTTCACTGAGAAATGGATGCTTCAAATTAGTTCTTCCTTTGGGTAATGATGACACTGATTTGAAAAAAGTACAATAAAATGTCAGATTTCAAATACATGAGAATGAAAGGTTTGGTGTTCCTCATCTGTAAGACAAGAGGCTGACACTGTGGATGTCTCCAAAGAACATAATCCAGCCAGAGTTTCTAGGAGCACTTCCTACTCAATTGGGTTCCCATGAGGCTGGACTCCTGCTCATTCAAGGAAGACCAACAAATGCTTGCTGAATTAACGGAGCAACCAATCATGTTCTTTCAAAACACCAGGATTTCCTGACACTCTGGATTTTATGAGTACAGGATGAAGTGTGGTCTTCTGTGATTTAAAAAAAAATAAATAAAATAAATAAGGAACAGTAAACTTGAGCCCCAGAGGTGATATATGGATTTCAAAAAGTCTTTAGAAGGATTCTAAAGAATATTATGTGCTGATCTGAGATCTTCAGAGGCTCCTGAAAGTGACTGTATTTGTGCAATTAAAATGATATATCAAGAATAAGGAGTGGATGCAGAACAGCATGAAAAAAAGGACAGGTAAGGAGAACAGCAGAATATGCTGCTGCTATTCTGTCCTTGCTGACGACAGTAGCAGAAAATAAAGAACTGCAAGATACTTAACTGCAACTGGTAGGTCTCACAAGGGTTTTTGCACATGCTGAAAACAACCATGTGGCTAAAATTATAAATAGACAAAAAAAAAACAAACATTTGGGCCATTTAT
Organism: Marmota marmota marmota; assembly: GCF_001458135.2. NCBI lineage: Eukaryota > Metazoa > Chordata > Mammalia > Rodentia > Sciuridae > Marmota > Marmota marmota. The sequence goes on from NW_025999977.1 coordinate 32,409,325, forward strand.
TTCGTTCTGCCTCTTCATCCTTTTCTCATTTTAATTTCTGTTTTACTGGAGATAATCTACTTTTTAGAACCACTAACATGACATTTAATAGAGGTTACTTTTTAGCGACTTTATTTATTTATTTAGGAGTCAATATAGCTAACTGGTTTACCAGAAAGCTTTAAGAGCCAAGCTAAACTATGTCCAAATCATGGCTCTTCTGCAACTAGCTATGTGATCTCAGGAAAGTTTCTTGACCTTTCTGGGTCAGAGTTTCCTCAAGATTATTATGAGTTGAGCAAGTTAACAGATATTGCAGGTAACTCAATGCCTGGCAAATCTTAAGTGCTCAACAGAGTAGCTCTTGATAGGACTATCACCATGATCATTAATTACTAGAAAGAATCTAGGCTTAGAGTCAGAGACCTCAGTGTGTGTGTGTGTGTGTGTGTGTGTGTGTGTGTGTGTGTGTGCATCACTTATAACTCCTTTAAGATCCTCAGCAAGCCACCTAATTTCACAGGGCTTCATGAAATACCCAGATGTTAGGGCCTAAAGACACTTATTTTACAATATTGTTTTAGAGAATAACCAAATTTGTAACCTTTAATATTATACAGCTATGTAATATGTTTATATAAAAAATATTTAAAAATTCATATTTTTGTATGTTCATAGGTGTGTATGTATGCCTATGCGTACATACTTACACAAATAAACATGCATACACAGAACTTTAAGGCTCTCATACTTTCTACTTCTTAGTGGTTTTAAAGTTAACGCCTAACAGGATGTCCCAGAACGCAGGTATCCCATCATTAATACTCACAATTATCGATAAAGGTGAAGCTGATTATGAAAGGCAGACCCAAACACAGGTATAAACTCCCTACACACATTCAGTATAGCATGCCCCATGCAATCACCTTGATATTCCAAAGGTTCTACTCATGCATCCGTTCTCTTTTAGCTTCCATTACGTCATTAATTCCTTAAGAAGCAGCAGCCTTTTGAAAGGATGAACTGCACTCCACCTGGAGGGAAGGAAACTGCCTCATACAGGTAGTTCTGCCTGGAGATATTTCGCCAGCTTCACTCATACAAAGGTGACATGTAACGGTAATGAGTACATCCCAAAGCACAGGAACACAGAAAGGCCTCCCAACATCTCTACCTGCCCCGCTAGGGCTTTCCCTGGTTAGAAAAAGGCTTCCCCAGAGGCAATCAGGGCCTCTGAGAACTGCCTCATTCCCTTCCCACGACTTTCTCTGAAGGCCTCTCCACCCTTCTAGACGGCTCCTTCAGCTCCAGCACAAACTTCCTAATCAGACTTGCAGCGGGACAAGTCCCTGAAAGGGCCCCCTGTTTCTATGCCTTCTTTGTGTCCTTTGTGTACCCACTGTGTAAACCCTGATCCACCACGACCGCCAAGAGGGCACCCGCAGACTACAAATATGTGAGCTGCAGCTGAGCAAAGGGACGTGTTTACTTTCCATCCTGAACTACAACTTGACCTGTAGCAAAAAACAAAAATACTGCAATGTGTATTTTTTCCCAGAAATGATAATTATAGTACTCCAAACATTTTTCAAACTTCAACTACCAAAATGGAAAAGGCATTTCAAAAAATAATTTATTAAATAGGCACTTATATTCTTGGTAGCCCTTACATGGAAATCATACTTTTTTTTTTTTCTTTGCAGCCATTAAAGGCCTGGCTCCTGGTTCAAAGCTGTCCTCCAGGGCGAGGTGGGAGAAAGGAGTCCGCTCTATTCACTGTAGTACAGCACCTTTTTCCACTCCAAAAATATCCGCCATTTAAGAATCACAATTCCCGCATGAGGTGTGAAGGAACTTCTGCATATCTGGCTGATACAATATGCCTGAACCAGAAGATAAGGCCAGATATGCCCCTGGTATCAAACACAGAAGGAGCCATTTCTAGACTCTTCTTAGGAGCACCACAAGAACCCCAGCCTATTTAAACTTTCTCTGAAAAGCATGTTTCCTCATTCATTCCTCACCTGGCCCTTTTACCTCTAGCTGAAGTTTTTCTGCAGCCAGGACTCTCATCAAGATATTCTCCTTGTAAGTGCCACTGTCAGGCTTTCCAACCCCCTCCTTGGATTACTGGTTCCCAAACCCAAGCCTGCTGGAGTGCTTTCTGAAGCAGACTGCTGAATCTCATGCGCAGAGTTACTGATGTGGTTGATCTGTGGTAAGGCCTGAGGAGGAGCATTTCTAACAAATTCACAGGTTCCTATGGTTGCTGTCCAGGTAGCATGCTTTGAAAGCAGCTGCTATAGACCTCATCTGCTTGGAAACCTCAGTCTCTTGTAAGTTGTGCCATTCTCTCTCCTCCTCCCAGGAAAAGGTGTTTTCCTCTGTCCTGCCTGCCTGTCATTTCTATAGCTACAGAGCAGAGGTGGCTGTAAGTGTAAGTGGATAGACAGCCACATGCTTAACAGACCTGAACAACAGAGGCCCACCCAAGCTCATCCTCCTCTGCAGGAAATGGCAGCACACATGGAGCCTGCCATTTTTATCCTGAGATAGAATCCAAAGAGGAAGGTGCATAACAAAGAGAGAAGGCAAACTATCAAGGGCTTCCAGGGGTGAGGTGAAGTCACAGCTGCTGCCAAAGTGGATACCATGTTCAGTGTTGGTACTGCTCCCCTGTTCTAGGATGGTCTTCCATTTTCAGAAATGTCAAAGGGCATCAAAATAATTTTTAATGAGCTAACTGTCTCAAATTCATATTTCAATAATTAAAAATCTGAAGCAGCAGTGTCACAAAATTTAACTTTACGTATGTTACGAGAACTGGGCTCCACAAAGTCGTTAAGGACCTACATTCTATCCATCCATTCATCCATCCATCCACCCACCCACCCTCCTCAACCCTTAGTGTATTGCCTGATCTATACAGGATTCCAACCAGTGGGGAAAGTGGAAGGGGAGGGCCTGACTCTACATGACAGGATGTGCACTGTTATTTCTGCTAACATCACAGAAGGTCTTAGTCATGTGGTCATACCCACCTGGAAGGGAGTCTAGGAAGTATGTTCTGAGTGGCCATCTCCCTAGCTAAAATTTTATATCTATGAAAGAAGAGAAGAATGGACACATAGGGGAAAAACTAGAAACCTTGGCAATAAGTTTCCTATGGGTCACTATGAACATGAACTGTCTGAACAATGGAAGTATTCTGCCCTTTGAAGAGTGAAAGTAAATAAAGCATTCTGAAGAAACCCTTGAGAAACACCCCTATAACATACAATGTACATGTTTCTTTCCAAAGCCCTACATCTATTTGTTAAAAGTACCTGGAAGATTCTTCTCTAGTCTTTAACTTCACAAATAGTTAATAATCAACTACCATGCAAGAAACACCAAAATAAGTTGGATATTTTAAGAAAAACAATGACATATAGAAAACCTTTAGTCCTCTGTGAACCTAGATTTTTCCATACATTTGAACTTTCAGTGGAAAGCTTAGACTTCTTTTGAAATGTTCTATAACTCAGAATTTTCAACAAATCAATCTAATCCTTTCCACAAGGGGGAATAAATATGGTTGTTCTTACATAAAAATGTGGGAATGATTCTGCCTATAAGACTTACTTGTCAACAGACAAGTAAAATATTCTCAGAGATTCTTACATGTGCATGAAGAGTGGCTCAGAAATGCCAGATGACTGCCTAATGGGTCACTCAGCTAATGGCCAAAAGCCAGGTCCCCCACGGAACTCTGCAGTGGTTCTATCATGATACATAGTCACCATCTCAGCCTCCTCCTTCAGTCTGTCACCAGCATCTTTTCCTGATAGTTATTCAAATCTGTTTCATAATATTCAAAACTGCTTAGAATCTAGCTTAAAAATGACTTGCTCACGAAGCTCTTTCATTGCAAAATCAGCTAAACATACAAATGAACTAAAACAAAAATAACTTTTATGTAAGTGGAGTAGTGGCTAAAGAGGTCAGAAGAGCAACTTCTGGTCAGGGATGGCTGTGGTGCTGTCCACCAGCCAGGTGCTGACAGGATGCCCACCCACACAGGCAAGAGCCTGGGGCTGAGAGACATGGTGAATAAACATGCTAGGGACAGGACAGATGGCAGGCCCGCGGGGATGGGACACAAAGGTAATCTGTTTGCACACCATGGGCTTTGGGACTGGGGCCCCAGAGGAGACAGCTCCTATTAGGAACATCCTGTGTCTCCATACCTCAGGGACTTCTCTGTAACAGCCTAATCCTCAGGAAATTAAGATCTCTGGCAGTTTCCTCAGCCCCTTCAGAACAAGAAGCCCAGGCAGGATAAAATGGGAACACTAAGACCAGAGGCTCTGGTAAGACTAGACAGGATGCCTCAGCATTAATGATGGTATAATGCCTTATTAAGGGAGGTGGGATCCCTGCCTCCAAAGCCTCAGCTTGGTGTGAATGCCACCTCTGAAAGCCTGTCTGCAAAGCCCCATCAGGCTGCTATGGCTTCCCAGAGCTTAAACGGTGCTGCTTTGTTCTTGTTCTGCTCCTGAAGTCTGTCAATATCTCCCGATGGCTGAGAGACTCTGTCCTGACACTGAATATGTGCTTTTACCTACCTGGTCTTGTAGAGACAGGGCAGATGTCTGGCCTAACAAATGAGGAAGACAGAGCCCGCCTTCCCTGTCTCCACTCCATTTCCCTCTTTTTCTTTTCTTATTGCTTTTCTATCTTCCAAGGCACAGCTCCTCTCACTCCCAAGAAAGCTACTCTTTAAAATTCAAGGTTGATGTCAAGGCTATCCTCTGTCCCTTTTATAACTTACGAATAGAAAAATTTGCCTTGAAAAGGAAAAGCACCCAGGGCTGGGGTTGTGGCTCAGAGGTAGAGCGTTTGCCTAGCATGCGTGGGGCACTGGGTTCGATCCTCAGCACCACATAAGAATAAAAATAAAGATATTGGGTACACCTATAACTAAAAAAAATAATAAATATTTTAAAAAAGAAAAGGAAAGGAAAAGCACACATATAAAAAAGGAGCCTCATGGGGGGGCAGACATGCACACGTGGGGAGGAAATCCTACAGGGTTCTTCAGTGATACTGAAAGCTTAGTACACTGTGGATATGTGAATTTCCATTCTAAGTATCTTTCAACAACAGATTAAGAAGCCACCTTTTCTCCTTGACTTACTGCCCAGTGTCAGTTCCAGCATCTATGCTGACTACTGACTACTGCTCCAATTCCTAGTTCTATGTAGAGATGGCCATTTTTCACTATCTTTCCTATTCAAGATGTTTCCTCCTAGGAGGCTAATAGAATTCCATCAGCCTGATACTCTTTTTTAAAAAACATATACAATGTTTGTTACAAGTGACTACTGATACATACATACTGGGAATTTTATCCCATCATAAAGCTCTAAACCAGAAATCTGAGACATCTCAACTGACCTTCAAGACTAATAGTTGAATGGTATTCAAATAGACTAATGGTGTAGAATAATGTCTGTATTCAAAAAGGGTATTCAGTCAACATACCATTACTGAGCCAGGGTCCTAGCAAAAAGCTATGACGATACAGCAGCTGGGGGAATCCCATGAGACAGAAGTCCTGAGGTCTTTGCAAAGGCTCTAGTTGGTGCACCACACAACAGGCTATGACTGACCCAGAAAGCACAATTTTACCCTGACCAGAGTATTCATTGAAGTATCTCCAGAATTGTTGTTCTTGGTTCCATACATCATGTATTTCAGTGACTCAACCTACTGCCAAATCCAAGGATGATAGTTTTTCTTTTCTTTTTTTCCAATTTGTACCAGATTTCTGTTTTCTGGTTAAAAAAAAAAAATGTATCAATTTCTAGCCCTTTGTTATTCCTCTTCACTCTCAGCACCAGCCTGAGAAGCTGGTGGTCTTTTACGAAGAAATGAGTTCTGACTAGTTTGGGATTCTTGCACGTATGATAATGAACTAAAGCAAATGGGCAGTTGGCTTGTCATCAGGTAGGTGATTCGCTCCTGTGCAGGCACTTCAAAGCACATGTGATTCCAATTACAAATTACTACATGCCATGGATCTTCTGGGTCACTGTTCAATGAATAATTGAATTCTTAAATGTTGTTATGAATAGTAAAGGTCTACTATGTTGGTATCTGTAATAAATCATGTATAAGTCATGGTTATTCACATTTAGCAGGAACCTAATACCTAACTCTTCTACCCAATGCATACTTAAGAATGCAATCTGGAGGCTCCACCTTCTCTGAGCCTCTGAGGAGAGAGTAGTGATAACAGTTTGTCACCAGTAATCCTCCTTTTGAGTCAGAGAGGGACTTTCCAATTACCAATTACATGGGCACTGTGGAATCTAATTTCCATCCTTAATTATATCATTGTGGAAAAAAAAAACTATTAGGGAAATGACTTTAAAAAATTTTTTGAAGTTGTAGATGGATGGAATGCCTTTATTTTATTTATTTTTATGTGGTGCTGAGGATTGAACCCAGTGCCTCACACATGCTAGGCAAACACTCTGCCACTGAGCTACAGCCCCAGCCCAAGGAAATGATTTTTTACATTGGAAAATAACACATTAAACTTCTAGTCATGACTTACATAAGAAATCCAAGTTTAACGTACCAGAAATATTATTAAGCTGATTGAGGTGGTCAAGTGCCTTGTAAGTAATGAGTTCAACTCCCACCTTTCCTAGTACTCCTGATGAAAAGGTTTTAACAAGAAAATCCTGCCCAGCGGTTGCTCTTCTGATATATCTGAGCAAACACATCTAACAGTGTGGTCGTATTCTTTATATGCTTAGACGCTATTTTCCAAGCTTGGGCACCACATCATCTGTATGTGACTCAGAGCCACAGAGGTCTTCATTCTTTCACTTACAGATTCCCAAGTGGCTCCACGGCTCACAGTGAGCGTGATACACAGCTTCCCACTTCCATGCACTCACTAGAGTTCAGGAAAGGGAGAGGAGCACTAGCTTACAGGAACCCAACAGGCCTGTCAGTAACTGCTCACATGATTTTGTACAATACTCATTACCATGGGCCTCATCTCCTCCCTTATCAGGGTCAAGGTAAGCATATGAACTCTTAAGGTTCTCTGTACACCAAGAAGCAGAGTATGACATAAGAAAAGTTAAAATAATAACAGTGTGGTAATCAAAGGGGTTACCAAGGCAATATGTCATTAAGTGTCAAGAGTAGCAGAGAAAAAAAGAACTCTGACTAGAGAGAAAGAAGAGATGAGATCAGTATGCATGGCAGTTGCAGACAGGAATTACAGCAGGTATAGGGAGAATGTTGGGAGTGCAGACGATTCCTAGTAGGGGATTTGGTCTAAGTAAAAGGAGTGATGTGTGATGTAGCCACTGGTCACATTCCCATATGCCCCTGACCATTGCCATACCAAGGAAGAGCACACCACACTCCAATCGGCCTCTGAGCTTTCAATCAGGTTCATCCATCCCCTATGATGCTCTTCTCCCATGCTCATCTTGCTGGCCAGAGTGCCACTGTCACCCCCCGCCCCCCCCAAAAAAAAAATTAGTGAGGACTTGAGACATTCTGGGTACTCTGCTAGGGATACAGACTCTTCTAAGAGTTTTCTGGTCATCTTCAAACAAAAGCCATTTCCTCTATGCAGTACTCCTTCATCTCTGCTGCCCCATAAGTCTGATTCCTTCCTTTACTGTCTTCTCACAGACTTTGCATGTAGACCTATTTTATGAAATGCATACATTGCATCATTAATTATTTATACATCTGTTATGGCAATCCAGACCAAAGTAATTTCCATGGAGGCCTGGACTTGAATCCTGTACATCTTTGTTTCTCTGCTGCCTAACATAATATCTAGACAACGGACGAGTCTCCATCAGTCTCTTTCTCTGTTCTGTCTAGTTTGTTGTACCACTTACAGTGTGTGATCCTAAGTAACCTTTCCTAGCCTCAGACTCCTCCCATGTAAGAGAATTAGAAAAACTTCCACTTCATGAGTTCCCTGAGAGGTTTCACAGAGTAATACCTGGCATATGAGTGAGCCTCCACTGTTAACTACGATCACTGTTAGCTGCTGATTCGGAAGCAATGACAAAAAATTCTGGGATCATTCTGTGTCATGAAACCAAATCAACAATATAAACTCTAAGAATCAAATGATACAAGGGCAAAGGTCTCGAATGATTAAGTACAATAATCAGAAAGCACTAACTCAAAGTAGGCAAAAATGTACCGAGTTCACAAAGCCTTTGTCTCCTAGCCATACAATGATCACAAAAGGCGCGGGCTCTTAACAACCATGCAGTTATTTCTACTACCTTACTTCAATGTGTCTGCATGAAATGAACTGCACGTCATTATATACAGTACTTCAACCATGGTGATTTTGTTAACAAAGGAATATTGTAAAATTGACACAGGGCTTAAGCAGCAAAGGAGAAGGTGTGTCTCAAAGTATAATTAACTTTATGGACTTTTCAAAGGTCTCCAGGTTCAGCATGGTAATTATTTTAAATAGTTAAAAGCATGCTCTACGAAAGCCCTAAGTGGTCACGTGGTTCAAGGCAACCTAACTGGCTCTGGCTTAAGGCCTCCAGTACAGCACTATTTACCCAAGTACAAAAAAAAAGCTTAAAATCAGTTCTGGAAATAAACTGCCTAAATTCAGTAACTTTTAAAGCACTATATAAAGCATGGAAATGAATCCTAAAGTACTAGAATTTCTGATTTAGACAATGAGTGGATCCCACAAAGTTGTAAAACAGCTCAGAGTGGAAGCAATTCCTTTCTTTTCCAAGCGATCTACATATTATTTCCATTTTTTCTACTGCTTATATGTGTAAAAGCTAATTTGAAAGAAGTAAACAGGTCTAGGCTGGATGCAATATTTCCATATCCAGCCTTTGTTCTGACTTAACATAAGGAAACTGAGGAAGCACAATGACAAGAGACAATGGACTAGAATGAAGAGGACCAATTTTAATCCAGGAACCAGTTCTGACTCAGCAGTTGCAGACCCTGGTGAGAACCGTCATTCCAAAGCATGACGTGAAGCATTCCAGGATCTGCAGCTGAGCAGCACAGGAGTAAAATGGGCCTTGTTAAATTTCGGAAATTCAATGCATGACGCTGACCTACCACATATTTAAAAGTTTTTAATCTCAGGAAATTGCATCACTGACAAACACTCTGGTAACATAAATACCCTCAGGAGGAGTGTTCACTCCTTCAAGCAATGGTTAGTTACTTCCTTATGTAAAGGACAATCTAAGCAGGGAGAGGTAGCCAAGTTAACAGAAAAAACACGGTCTGTCACAGAGAGTAAAGCATCTCAGGTGGCAGTGACCAGCAGTCTTGGATTTAGGATCTCAAATGTCCCTTAAAACCATTCAATTCTGCAGGGGAAAGGTTGGTTTGCCATGCTCCCTTCCATTGGAACTAATTTGTGCAGATAACCACACATTCTTAGTAATACACCGACTTTTGTTCAAATTAAAGACCGAGATCTATTAAAGTGTCCTGAAGTTCTTTTTTAAATTAAAGACTATTAACAATACTTCGTGTATAAGATATAATAGCAAACTACAGGGACAAAGTCCCAAGAAGCAAAAGGGAATAAAAAAGGATTTGTACACTCAGATCATACTATTCTTCAAAGTCATCTTAGCAAGTTACATAGTTATTCCAATTCTGCCATTTCTCAACACTTTTCTGTAATGTTCCCTTTGACATTTTCTTTAAAAGCGGTTCATGAAATATACAATAAAATCACTCTCAGTGCCTAATAGTTTGAGCATATGTTTTAGCAAAAACACAGAAAAACTCCTCTAAAGTCCCTGCCTCTATTATTAACCATATGACTTCTGGTTATTCCCAAAATAAAAAATCCAATTTTCAAAGGCATTCAAAAGAAAAGTGCAATAAACACTGTAGGCAATTAAAAACAAAAAGAGAAGGTTGGGAGGAAGGGAGGGAGCAAGAGAATCACTCACCCCTCACACGAGGGCAGCTTCGCCAGTACAAGGAGAACATCATCTGGGTTTTAAAATTTGGAATTTTTTCCCAACAGTCCCCATCTGCTATAATTTGAATCCTGAATGTTCCCTGGAGACTGCTGTGTTAAAAGGCTTGGTCTACAGTGGCACTGCTGGGAGGTGGTGGAGCCTTTGAGAGGGACTTGTGGGGGGTTCTCAAGACCCTAGGGGGCATGCCCCTGAAGGGCACTGTGGAATTCTGGGCCCTTCCTCTATCTTCACTTTCTGGCCATGAGGTAAGCAGTTCGGCTTTGCCAGGTGCTCCTGGCCATGATGTGCTGCCTGACCAAAGGTCACAGTTAACAGGACCAACGTGAACTGGAACCTACAAAACTGTAAGTCAGAACAAACCCGTTTCTCTTTGTAAGGTGGTTATCTCGCATATTTCCTTATAGTGATGAAAAGCTGAACAACACCCCACATAAGATCCTCAATGGAAAGCATACCTTATTTTACTTTTTTTGTTTTTGTTTGCCAGTTGGTAATTCCCTTTTCCTAAGTAAGGCAGACCAAAATAATGACAATTTAACGGAAATGCTAACATTTTCTGATTATTTTTCTGACTGAAAGTAGAAAAGAATGAACAGGTTTAAAATGATAATTAAATTCTAGGCATGTATCTAGTTATCTTTGTTACGACCAGAAAAATGTTTTCTGAAAAAGACCCCATCAAGAAGCATGCTCTTTGCTTTATGAAGGTTAATATCAATAGTCATTAACAGAAATAAATAAGTATTTCAAATAACATTGATCATAGCTCTTCAACAACATCCAAATGTCTCTTCCTAGTATAATGCAATGGTCAATTTCTCAAAAAAAAATTTTTTTAATTTAATTTGGAAAAAACAAAAACAAACCATGTCTGCATGGAAGCTATATATTTAAGCTTATATTAAAAACTTCTTTGGAAAATACCTCTAAAAATTAATAAACACTGAAATTAAGTTTCTGTTAATACCTTGAATTTAATAGTAGTTATGCAGTTCCAAGTTTCCAAAGATTATATGAAAACACTAGTTCTAACAAATGGTATGGCAAAAAAATTTCCTCTAAGCAGATCACTTGGTGCCTTCAGGTGTTGGCATCAAATACCCTAGAAGTCCCAGATCTCCAATGGCCTCCAAGGAACAAGGTGACACAGGCAGGAGGAACACCAGATGGGAAACATGATTTGGTCCCCATCTCTACCACCAGCTCCAGGAGCTTCTTAGCTCCACAGAAGTGAACAATTCCTTGGCTTCTGAAAAGACCTGGGTTAGACACTGGTATACACAGGCACTATGAAAATACCTCTCAATGACACCTCTCCAATGAGACCAAAACTCAGCAATGCAAAAGGAAGGGACCCTTTGCTGCAGTCCTACTGGACATGTCTGCAAAGTACCTGTGACATCACTGTTGATCATCAAGTCCTAATGGACTAAGCAGCTGTGGCAATGAAGTACTTTTACCTGGCCTCGAGCCCCTGCACAAGTTCCTTCACCCCTTTTACTTCACAGGGTTCCTGTATTCAATTGAAAATCTGTAGAAAGTGCTTGATAGTGTTTGATACATGAGAAGCATGCTATAAATGTTAGTTATTGTTACATCATATTCCCAATCTCAGAAATAGGACATTTGTTTTTATTTATCTATGCATTTTTGTTTGTGGTGCTGGGGATCATGTCAAGGGTCTTGCACATACGAGGCAAGCAGTCTGCCACTGAGCTACACCCCAGTCAGATTTTGTTTTTAAACATATGACTCGAACAAATATGAAGTTGGATAGTAGGCAAATCAACATATTAAACATGGAAAGAGAAGATGAGGGATGAAAAAAGAAGGCAGGAAGTTGGAGAGAGAATAAATATATGTGAGTGAAGGGCTCAAAGAAAGACAGGAAACAATAAGACTAAGAGGAAATAAGAATCAGAAGTGACGAATGGCTAAAATGAACAGAGAAATGAATGGAATTTCCAAGTTGCAGGGTCGGTAGAATAACAGCAAAAGCAATCATATCATGGGGCTTTAATGCAATCAATCTGGTATAAATTAAAATTATTTGCAAATAGTTCTTCTTTCCTCAATCTTACCACTGAATATAAACACTGTATGTACCAACATCCCAGGTATTTTGGATGTACTGCACACATCATCCATGCAAAAATACTTCCAAAGCCCCTCTTTGATTTATTTACTCATGCATTTCTCATTTTAAAATAATAACAGGCTCCAGATTAAGTAAAATGAAACTTTATGTTCAAACTCTAGCATAAACTTCAGAAATCAGAAAAGTAATATTAAAAGAGCTAGTCCCCCTGGCATGAGATCTTCTTAAAACCAGTGCAGTCCACTGAACATAATACATAAGGTAGGTATGCAAAAAACACTTGGTACTTGATCAAGAACGTGGAATTTGAATAATCTGCGTAAAGCCTTATCAAGTTGCCAATATCAAAACAACCTATTCTGTGAAGGCAATGAATCTATTTCAAGGGACAATAAAAGATATCCTTGTCAATAATGCAAATAGGGGGCTTAATATTAATGTAATTACTTCAAGGAGCTGCAGTTTATACTGAACCATGAGCTCATCCTGACATCAACTGCAGCTGTCCCACGAGGTCTGAGATACAAACAAAAAGGACAAAGTTATTAATGAAATTGAGTAAAGTACACACACATCTTAGTGCTACACGGAACCAACAAATCTGCTCTCAACGAAAACACTATGCTGTCCTAAGAGTAAAGAGAACTTCAGTGTCAAACTTTAGGATACCTTCACCTTGGACATGAAGCTTCTTTACCGAATCTTTAAAAATGTTCTTTAAACATGCTAGTGTTTAATTAGCAGATCCACTAACATTTATCACAGTGAGAGTGTCTGGATAAATCTGGTTGATAATTACAACAGAAGAGGAGAAGGGAAGGGAAGCAGGCAGTGGGGGAAGGAGTAGGGAGGAGAGGGGCAGGCAAGGGAGGAGAGGGCCAAGAGGAGAAGGAGGAACTTGAATTTCAAACAACTTTAAGCAGGAGGGACTCAGTGGCCAGGATCACCACCTCACTTTAACCTGTAAGACGAAGCTCCTAGAGGCAAAAGGACTTGCCCAGGGTCACCAATCCACGGAGACCTTAAGGACTAAGGCCCAATGGAAACAAAACTGAATCTAGACAATCATGCCTCCTTCTCTGAACCCTGCCGACAAAGTTGTAGAGAGACCTGTAGATATGATTTCTTATGGACCGCAGGCAGCTTGACCTCTCTGGGGCTGATTCCTTGGTTTAGCAGTTTTATCCCACCTTTGCACTGCACAGAAAAAGGAGCCTGGAAGGCAGCACAAGAGTTCAAATGCCAAAAGCCTAAAGGAAAGTCTGCAGGCTGCAGAGGTGGGCCCTCAGACCCTGCTCTGTGCCCTGCGTTCCTCCCTCTCTGCGGGTTCTATGACCATGCTTAAATTTCCAGTATTTAGAAAGTAAAAATACACTATTCCTTGAGTTCTCACTTTGCCTTCAGGCAACAATTCTGACCTGCACAGGATGCTCTCCTAGGACCTTTGTGAAAGCACACTTGATGCACTCCACCCACCACTTAACAGCTATGGAACCGGGAGGGTCTGCACCCCCTGCATGAGTCTCCTCCTCACCACCACCACCATCACCCCCATCCCCCTGGCTCTGCTAGTCCCTTTGTCTTTCTTCTCCATCCTTCAAGGTCCAAATAGAATGCCACCTTCTCCAGAAAGGATAAGCACCCCTGATTTCCCCAAAGCATGACTCCTTTCTCAGTGCTTTTTCTTGTGACTCTGAATTAAGAAAGTGCTTTTTTCATTCTACTGAATGAGTTTTATGGCTGTCTTCCCAAGAAAACTAGAAGTATCTTGGGTTAGACCCCTGTCTTACTTACTGTTATACACTTTAATTTTCATTGCATTTAAATCTCTGGTTAGAATTTATCTGTTGCCAATTTATCCTAGATCACTGTCATGGTATCACGGATGCAGAGGAGACAGTTCTTTAGCTTTAAAGACCGCACGAGGATCTCAAACTCCAACCACCTAGATAAGAGGTCTCTGCAATAAAGCAGATGCATCTAGAATGAGAAAGAAAAGCTACAGGACAAAGGTGACAGAAACTTATGATCTGCTATGATAAGATCTCATCATTTCAGCCTACCCTTGCTACCACAAACTCCATCAGCTTTACTACATGGGTAAACGTTAGGTTTAGTAAAAAGTGGGTTATTATTGCTGGAAACAAGCCAACGTGTGAGGGTGTTGGAGTGTAAAGGTGAAAAGGGCAGTGGTGGAGGGGATGAAAGGCAAACAGAAATTAGAGGTACCGTGGAAGAGAGAAGTGAAGAGGGGATGTCGGGGGAGGGGGGGGGAATCACAGAGGAAATTACTCTCTACAGACACAGGAGCTAAGAGGTCTGCATGACAGTCAAGAACAAAAGAAGAAGAACTGGGACATCCAGGCCCTGGAGAGGGGCAGGCTTCTGAGAGGACACAGGCCACTGTGGGCCAAGGGGCTCTGTGTGGAGGGTGCCCTGCCTCTGCTGTCAGCTGAGAGGTCCAAACTGATCTGGATGCTCTCTCCACCGTTCGCTCCCGTGCACCACCTCTGAACATGCCGAGGACGGAATCAGAAACAGAGCCCTGGCAGTGGTTTCAGCGGCGCAGCTGGTCATGCTCTGAAGCCAGGACAGACTGGGCTCAGTAAAGAGGCTTTTCGACAACAGAACAGATTCTCCCATTAATCAGGAATGCTCCTGGGAGGAAGGAGCGGAGCCAGTCAGCTACTGGTCTGGATGTGGCTAATAATTCCTCTCTTAGGTTTCTGGAGGACCTCTGCCAGGGTTTCTTCTAACTGCATACAGCAAATAGGATTTTCCCTTTGTATCTAAAAAGCTGGCAAGTGATAATACTGAAAAGAAATGTGACCAAGGCCAAAAAGGGTGAGCTTAAATAAAATGAGGCATAACTAAAACCAACTTCCTTTTCAGAGGACAGCACGAGCTGATGTCCTGTTTTCTACTGACTGGAAATGTCCAGTCATTGCATACTTTTCTCCTTATCGGGTCCATGAGAATTACCATTCATGATCATGACCCTGAAATACTGCTAAATTCTGAACATGTTTTTATACTTCAGGATACTTTCTGACAATCAGTCTGTTTATAGCAACTCCTTATTGACTGTTCTCCATTAAGGAAACAGAATATTTTATTCTTAACTCCACAAGCTCCTCCTCTCCTTATAAGCCTGCAAGAGCACCCCCATAAAGGGCACAAGATAAAGTCTAATAGGTTTTAGCTTTATCTGAGTTATCTGGTATAAATTAGTTTTAATCCATTATTTTTTTCATTCACCATTTATTAATGATCTCCTGGGTGCCGGGCACTGTCTCTGCTTCTGGGGGGACACAGGCAGGCACACAGGAGAAGAGGGTCTGCATGTGCTCTATATCTGCATGAGATAGAGCACAAATCGGCTTGTATTTCCTTCAGCTGGCCTGGGTTCTCCTGGGATTCCAGTGTCAGAATAACCATGTCTGAAACACTAGATATGCACTGTCAAACTTACAGAAAGAATTTGTGAATCATTTAAAAAGAAGCCAAGCAAATTAGGCTATGAGTTTTGCTGACAGGGGTGGGGGTGGNATTATGTTGTAGTGTTACATCTCAGTGTGACATGGAGCTCCCAAAATGTTGTCTGTATGTTCTTTTATACCTCTTGGTTTCTCTATATCTGCCTAACTGAAAACCCTCTTATTATGTTGTCCCTGGGGGACCTTTAAATATCTCAAGGACTATACAAATCTCATTAGTCAGGAGAGAACCAGGGCCTATGAAAGACGCAGGGGTAATACACAAAATAGCAGAAGACAAAGCCAAGGAACCAGAACCAGGAGTCAACAAATTGAAATGTTCACAAGTTTGCTCATGGGCTCCAGGCAGGGAAATATTTAAATAACTTACTTTCAAATCATCATCCCCATATGAAGAAAAGGACTCAAAAATCACCTCTACCATGGTATACTCTGACGCATTTCAAATGGTCATTTTGACTCCACTCAGTTTTTACCCAGTCTTCCACCATCTCAGGAAATGGCACCAACTGCTCAAACAGGAAGCCTAATGTCATTCTGGTCCATGCCCTAATCTGACCCCCCAAATCCAATATCCAAGTCCTTTCAATTTTATTTCCAAATGACACTCCTTTCCCTCCTCCTCCTCCTCTACCAGCACCCTCATCTGACCACACAGTGTCCTCCTGGCTTCCTGCAGTATTCTAACTAACCTCCAATTCTACTCTAGCCTCCTTTTAATACCTATTTCCCACAGAGTAGCCAGAGTTATCTGGAAAAGTGCACATTTATCATCTTCATCTGAACCTTAAAACTCCTTTGTGGACTCCTAATCCCTTGGGCATGAAATCCAAACTCTTTATTGTTTGAGCTCTTCCCTACCCCTTAGAGTGTTCTCCAGGAACTCTGTACAGCTAACACCTTCCTATTTTTCAGTCCAACTTAAATATCATCTCTTCAGAGAAAGGTCCTCTCAAACCACCCCGTCTCAGTCTCAACACCCTGGAAGTCAACAGCAATTATGTAATTTTATTTATGCCCCATAAGACTGAAAGCTTGGGAGGACCAGAACTCATGCGTCTTGCTCAGGATGAATGTAGCACAATGAAGCAAGTGCCCAATACATATGTGCTGAATGACTGAATAAACAAATAAGGGAAAAGTGTATAGGAAACATTTGCTAAGGGCACATGATTACCCTTTTCAATTGAACTATACAGAATAGACACACAAACTTCAGACAAAACAAGCTTTTAGAAAAAAAACTTTTGTGCCTACTTTTGACACGTTTTAAAATTTTAAGTCGGTAAGTTCAGTCATAATAGTGTTGCTTCCTAACTTTTTCAGGTTGGAAATTTACAAATGACCCACAAACACTTGTAAGAAGACAGTGATGGATGATTCCAAAGCAAGGGGGTTTGCAGTGATAAGAAAGGTGCATGGTACCAGACTGAACCACACCCAAACCCAAAAAGTGCATCCCAGGGACACTGCTTCATATTATTCAAAGAAAAGCTCACAGAGAATCTAGTGGATGTAAAAAGCTGGAAAAACATGAAGGTATAAAGATGTCTCCAGTTCACTGTTTTGAGTATTTTAACTAATGGAAAAAATCAGATCTCACTATGTTGTTCTCTAAAGTTTAACTGACCCTTTCTAGGGTCAGTTAAAATATATTCTAGGATAAATATATTCTAGGATAAATGACAAATATGGCTGAAATACTAACAGAACTGAAATAAAGGATTCCTGTCAATATATATACTTCATGAGTACTTTAATTAAACTAAGTTACTTTTTCATTTACAAAAAAAAAAAAAACTCTTGAAGAATCTTTAAAGAGCTGAAAGTCCAGATGAAGATCCAAAAATTACATGCAGATGAAGGAGCCTGACCACAGGGACAAAGGCTCAAAAACAACACCGCATTCATTGCAGGAAGTTTTGGGTACATACAAATATATTTACGTGTGTTGCAGTAGATATCTAATTTTATACAGAATTTGTGTTTGTGTGGGATTCCATTTGTTTGCTTTTGGGGCTCCCTCTGAAACAACAAGCCATTCAATCAGGCCCCGCCACAGAGCGCAAGAGCACAGGGCAGAAACATATTGCTTTTGGCCTCACGACTGTCCTTCCCCACTTGTGTGAAAAGCCTGTGTTGACTGTACTGTGAAAAAAAAAAATTCAAGGAAAGAAAAGTCCTACTGTTGTCACTGTGCCAAAAAAGTATAAAGAAACAAACCCAGATGCTAGAATTTGAGGCATTTCCTCTGCTATGTGACCATGTTCTTTAACTGAAGGTCAAAAGAACATTAAAGGGCTTAGATATTTTAAAGTTTTAAGTGGATATTTTTGTGGTCCTCTCAGTTTTTGTATGCCAGTGACACACACTTAACTGACATTTATCACAGAATTTGTTCGGCAGCATTTAAGGAAAATCCTGGTATTGCTTTCAAACATGATTTATTTAGATTTCTAGTGCCTTATATTAATAGAGATTGGCTCACTTTCCTGACAGCCCAAGTCCCTCCAAAATGCCAGTGAGTGAATAAAGTCATTCTTAAGCCCATTTCACATTTACTACCTCCTAACCCCTTCCCATGTCTATGTGTTATAACTTTATAATCTCCCCCTGGGACATTCATTTATTTTTGATGCTACAGACAGCAGAAAGTAACATGAAATACAATAATTTTATTTCTCTTTATAGGAGTTACTTCACACAAGATTTATAAAGACATGAAATGTTATTTTGGTAATAGAACACAGTACCTCCGCCCATAGGAAATATGACAGTCAATCATTATGTTAAGCAAAGCACTGTCAAATGGACCACCCATTTGGCGACAGGACTCATACTGACGTTTTCAAAACATATTTGAAACAAAAGAAAAGAAAATTTTCAAGAGATGGCAAAAGTCTTAATGGAGAGGTTAATATGACTGAGGAACAGACAACAAAAACACATAAAGCATCAAAGTTTGTATGTGATTTTGTAGAAAATCCTCTGGACAACAGTGTTACAACTCTTAAGGTAGCAAAGACTTCACTTCAACACGAAGAGCTATAAAATACAGTGAAGAATTCCCATTTCAGACCTCTGGATGGCCAAATACAGAGGCTTCCCCAAACAAGATTTCACTTTGAGAGCCAGAATGGCTTCAACTTGGTACTCTCGGAGACCCAGTCCTCTGTTGTCTTTACCTCTGTCACCAGTATCTTCCTTCATATACAGAAAACTGAAGCCAACAGCTGATAAGTTAGCAACCATTCCCATCTTGTTTACTAAAACTGTGAGTTATTTGCTGGAATGGTTTAAATAATTGTGTTGGGAGTCATCGCGGTCACTAAAGGACATAGCATCTGATCAGGACCCTGTAGCAGCTCTTGTCTCTCCGGAGGAGACGAGCTTTCTGACTTGTTGCTCTAGAAATGTCAACAAAAGGAAGACAGTGTTCAACTTTATCTCTCATATTTCCTTTGCTACTCAACAGGGTCAGCTTCCCTGGCGTGTGGGAAGCAGATAGACAACACAGTTTAATAGCAAGCTTGGGTGTGGTTGTTACAGTGATAAGGGAAATGAAAGTGGAAGGAGTTTAAATAATATTTATGTGAAGAGTCATAACTTATTCCCCATGACCTGTTTATAAAGCACATAATATTACATCAATTCTTAAAAAGAACCACTGGAATGTAGGTATGGCCAGTGGCTAATGTCGATGACTAATGTCCACTATCGAAGAAGAGCAAATATTTCAGGAAATTCTTAACCAAAAACTGTAATGTCATTATGATCTCTGTCATATTTTTAATAGCACACAGGTAAATGCAGAGATATACATATCGGATAAGATAAAAATAAACACAACTGCATTTATTTCCAGGTACTACTTATTATGTCATCACATACGTGTGTGCTCACATAATCTAGCTATACATGGGCATATTTGCGATTTCTTTTGGCATAGAAAGCACACAAGTACACATGTGACATGCATCGTTTTTAAACACATTATTTCCTGTGCACATGAAGACTGACTTTTATAAATCCACATGGGATGCACTCTCCTGACTAATGAGATTTGTATAGTCCTTGAGATATTTAAAGGTCCCCCAGGGACAACATAATAAGAGGGTTTTCAGTTAGGCAGATATAGAGAAACCAAGAGGTATAAAAGAACATACAGACAACATTTTGGGAGCTCCATGTCACACTGAGATGTAACACTACAACATAATTTTATTTGAAAAATTCCTGATGGGACAGAAACAAGCTGGCTCTCCATCTGAAAGCATTGATTCAGAAGGTTCCACTGTGATTAGCAATTAGCATGCCAAAGGGCAGTGAAAACATATAAATGGAATAATACAATATTTTATAAACATCACTTTAAATGTTATATCCAACGTACTTAGGCAGTTTAAAAATTCTAGTTACCCAGATCTAGGTCAGACACAACAGAGAATTCCAGACTTTGTTTCATGCCTTAGAAAAGTGAGCAAGGTCCCCTGAGGTCATAGCAGGACCACCTGTGGTCAGGACTCCAGTTCTGCTCCCCAGGGTTTCAGGGACACTTGCAGGAGGATTTAACTGTCCTCTGCCAAAAACACAAACTGCATCACAACACTGAAATAAGCACCCTTTCATATTTGCTGTTGCAAAAAACACATCTCTCATGTTTATAAAAGGTAGACTAGACATTTTTATTCTTTTGCCAAAGGAGGGGAACAATAAGTAACAGTCTTTAATATAAATATATACACAAGATTGGAGTGTGTTTGATGCCTTTAAAATGTCTTTTTATTAAGGATCAACCAGTGCTCTTACCCATCTTCCCAATTTCCAGGACCTTATAACAGAACATGGAAACACAGTTTGAAGAGAAAAACTTGATTTCATTTTCTAAACTGCATATAAGAGGAAATAGGACAAAGTGTACAACATTATAGTAGCTCATTCTACTGACAAACCGCTTTACTCTATGTCTACAAAACCTGAATTTTATCGCAAATATACGGACATATTTAGAAACAGAAGTATCAATTTCTTACATTCCTGTATTGTTCTTTTATTACTGGAACAGGAAAAGAAAGGCTACCGATAAGGAGAAAGCACTGTGGTTGCTTTTCGGGAAATTTTTAAAAATTCCAGTAACAAGAGAAAAGAATAAAAAGTTTTCCGACACTTGGGAAACTAGGAAGTTGTCAGCCAGAAACAAAGAATACATCCTCAATTTGGAGAAACATTCCAGTCCCTTAAAAACTCACACAGACACTAATTCATCTTGTGTTAATCCCTTCCTTCTTCCAATGTTACAGGCACCACTTATGGCTGTCACTTCCTCCTGATGCAAAAAACAGTTAGCAATAGAGGCCACAAATCAAAAGCAGGAAGGTACCCCATACAAGAGAATGTCCTGAGCTTCAGATGCATACCAATGTGAGTCCATTCTTCCCATCTTAGTATACATCACCCAAATAATAGCCTCAAAATACATTATTCAAATACCCCATAACAGTATGCTTAGAGAAGCTTACAATGCTTTTAGAACACTTCCAAAAATTTTTTAGAAGTCCAAGTATTGAATTTTAATGCCCACAAATACTTTTCTTGAGAAGGGTATACACTTCACAAAGAAGGCAGAGGCAGCAGTTCTAAACATTTCTAAAATCATAAGATTAAATTAGCTTCGATTAGATTTTTTTGTTTAAGATTCTCTCCCAGGATGTCTACCTCTATACAACAATATTCAGCCTTCCCATGGCTGCTCCATCCCACTGGCCACTGCCTGTGTGTCTATCTCATGGCCCCTCAAATGTCTTAGGATGAGGTCTTTTTCATATTCATTTCAAATGCTCCTGTGTAGTGGGCCAGCCCCAGGTCTGTCCTCACCAGGTGGGCAGGACACAGAAAAGGACAGGTCTGATTGTAGGGACTCCTTGCTCCATCCTAAAGAGCTCTCTTAATTAGAAAGGATTAAAATGTGAACGTTGGCTAAGGAAACCTTCTAGAATGCAATCAATCAGTGACTAAGGACCAGCAACTTAAAACATTTTCTCATATTAAAGGCAAGAGTGATGAAGACAAAGATGAGGCTGGACTTTTGAAGTGGGACAAACAGAATGGGGTAATCGTATAAGGAAAAAAAGAAAAATGTGGCAATCTTCACAAGTTTCATACACTGTTAGCTTTATTAACCTTCAACAGGAAGTAGAAGAAACTATAGCTTGGTCTACAGGTGCATTTTTGTGTGACTGTATGCATCCAGCCCACTCCTTTTTTAAATAAAGATTTTTGCTTTTTTCTTTTCTTTAAAAAAATTAAAACCCTCTTTATTCAGAAGAGCTTTTTTCCTCAGAGAATGTCTTCCTAAAGGTATTAGTAAATACATAATACTGGCAAGATTGGGAAATGGAACAAAATATTTACAAGAGAATTTTTATCTGTAGTAATAAAATAGGAAGAACACTGAAATAGCACTTTGACTGAATGCAAATTCCTATTAAAGTGACCATGTTCCTAAACTCTTTCTCCCCCCCAACCCTTTTTTCCCCTTGTACTACTGGATTGAAATGATTGGCACTCTACCACTGAGATACATCCCCAGCCCTTTATTGTGAGACAGGGTCTCCCTAAGTTTTCCAGACTGGCCCAGAACCTGCAATCCTCCTGCTCCTCTTGCCTCAACCTTCAGAATCACTGGGCTAATAGGTGCACCGCCCCACCATGGCTGGCTCCCAAAGTCTTTCAGGATCTTCCTTCCACAGACTTCTTTTCCCTCAGCAGAACAAATAAAAAACAGTTTGTCTTGGAAGAGTTGTCCACAATCCCAGATAATGGTTTGGGAATACTAATTGCACCAATGAAAAAATTTCCAACGACCCGAGATACCAACTAAAGACAGCGCAGGAGAGACAACTCAGGGTGGTACACTCTTTAGAAACACAGTCTCTTTAGCCTGGCTGATGGACACAAGTTGGCCTGGCAGAAGACCTCTGTTCTGCAGAGGTCTGGGGAGAACCCCACAGATACAGAAGGCAGCTCCAAGCTTCTGGGAGGAAGGCAGTCCCGCCCTGGGGAGTGGTCTCCACTCAGTTCCCTTTGCCAGCAGCTCAGTAGGGATAGGATTCCAGATCCTTTGCTAGTGTCAGGAAAAACCTTTGCAGGGGCCAGGGCTTAGCCGGACACAGCTGGTCCAGGCAGCAACTCAGCAGCCTTGCGTGAGAGCACTTGCTGAGCCCTGGGAATAACTGAGAGGTCACCTACAGCCAAGTCAGAAACCACAAACACTGGAGGGGCTCCTCAGGGCTATCCAACAGTGGAAACCTCAACCTGTTCAAGTGAGTCATTAGAACAACATTTTGGTAAGTAACCCCAGAGATGGAAATTGAAAGGTTCCAGAAGAATATCATTTCTCTGAAAGTATCAGGTGGTTTTTTGGCCTTTCAACAATGACAAAAAAATATCTTGTTAAAAATTCATATTAAGTACAGGATATTTAATCTTAAACTAAAGCATAGTTACATAGCAAACAGTGCCCATCTACAACTACTGGTACTTCTATAACTAACCTGGAGTAGGTTTGGAAAGAGATCATACAGGTGTTTGGACTAGGCACAATTTAGGACAGAAAACATGGCTTGAAAAAGCCAGAGTTAAGAGTTAAAACACAAAGGTTAAAGCAGAGAAAAGGTGGGAAAATTGATACATGGTACAGAGCATTATTACTTTATTTACCTGTAGAGTACATAGAAAGCATCTTTCTACATGCAACCTTGGAAATATGGTTTCTACACCCATCCTTTTCTGTAAGCCCAAAGTGGTTGAATAAAATGCTGTCCTGTACCCATCTACCCACTCTTCTCTTGGCAAAAATATATAAAACATTTAATCATCACTTTTCTTTCTTGATGGGCACAAGAAATTGCAACTACCAGAAGCTCATTCTATGACTTCCCACAGCTAAAATGCAGGTATAATTATCCAACCAACTGCTCCTCTCCAACTGGTCTTAGGCCAAGTTCCTTGAGTTTCCTGTTTTTATTTCCCAGATATTTGAAACTGGTTTCCGCCTTTTGGTAGCCCTTTTGATTTTCCTTTTACCAGTTATCAAGACATCAAAACAACAATGATTTAAAACATGTTTTTAAGGGCAATTCTCCTAAAGATTTGTACCTTCAATGTAAACACTTAAAATATAGATTCAACCAGGCTAAAAGTCTACTATTTATAAAAATAACTTTGTATATAGTTTTTTCCCCATGAAATACTTATATTTAGATTTAAAAGTGTGTGTATACATATATATACTTGTGTCTTTGTATGCATATATGTAAGCATATATTCTCTTAAAAAAGACATACTGTATTATCAATTTGTGACTGTCTTTACAAAAAGAGTAGGTTAGCAATACAGATTTAAAATTACTGCCTTAATTTAGAATATATTCACAAGCATAATTCAGTACTGCTTTTAAGATGTAACTAGCCTAAGAGAAACAATTAATGCTAGAAATTTTAATGAAGTCCCTAACATAAAAATGAGCAATCTGTAAACCTGAAAGTCCTAAAACAGAGAAAGCATGGTCACTGCAAAACTGACTGCCTGGCTTCAGAACAAATAAGAAAGAATTTGAGAGGTTCTCTTTTTTTTTGTGGGGGGGAATAATATGTTAAGTACACATATTCTCTTTATCAAGGAGTACATTAACAGAAGTTTGGAAAGACCATGAGCTTTCCCTGAACTTCATAAACCTCATAAAATATACAGTAGCCACCCCATTTCCATCCTTGCTCCAACAGAATAATTACAGTCATGCTAGGTTGTAAGAAGAGCCTCCTAACTTTAACTCTGGTACACCAGAGTCTCACCCTACTACATTAACTACATTGGGAGGAAATATATATAATTTAACTCTCAGTATTTCTGATCCTATGAATTAATAATTACACTGGATCATTTCTCCTATAGTCCATATTATATTAGAAAAGATTTGGAGATAATGACATTTAATGACAATCAGAAAATCAAGAACAGCATAGGTGGTTCCATAGCCTACAGACTAAAAAATTCCTTTTAGATGTATTTCTAATGTTTAGAAAACATCAAATGAGCAAACATAAAGGTTCAACTCTTTTAAAAACAAATGAGGGGCTGGGATTGTGGCTCAATGTAGAGCGCTTGCACTAGCATGTGTAAGGCATTGGATTCGATCCTCAGCACCACATAAAAGTAAATTTAAAAAAAAAACAACAACAACAAAGGTATTGTGTCCATCTATAACTAAAAAAAAAATTTTTTTTAATGATTTTCAGGATCCAAGTTTCAGGATTGTTTTATTACCTGGCCCTACACATACAAGATAAAAGGTCCCCATTGTATTTTAACTTCTTTTAACATTTACTTGGGAAAAAAAAATCTAATTTCATAGTGAACCCACTACTAGGTATTAATATTTGAAATAAAGGAATTTTAGCATATGCTTTGTTCTAAAAAACGTTAAGTGATAGTAGAAATCCACAGGGATTGAAGAGGTGCACAACAAACTGCTTCTTTGTGCAGGGAAGTGGACTCCCATGAACAACACTTTGCTCTCAATGTGTGGGGAGACCTGGGCAGGAGCACTTTCTCCTGGGGTTTCCTGGAATTGCAGATTTCCCAGCCCTCACCTGGCCTCAGGAATCAAGATCTCTACATGAGAAACCTAGGAGGCACTTTCCATGCATGACACCCAGGCCTTCCATGGACCTTTGGCCCAGGTGCAACTGCATGGGAGCAGGGCTGGGGGCATCTGCCTTCCCTGTACTTATGTCATGGAATGACATGAGGTCCTCTGCCACAGCTGAAAGCATCTTTCTCCACCAGGCAGTTTCAGAGGCTAAAAGGGAATTCTGTTGCACTACTTCAAAGCTAATAGTATGTCCAGCTCCATTCCGTCACATTTTCTGTGAGACTTCCTGCCCTCCCCCCAACACACATTAACAGAAAAAGTATATATATGTAGTCTCAAACATTTTGACGAGAAAAGTCCATGAATAAAAGCATACAGTATAATATTTCTCTCTACTAAATTTTTGTTTACTGACAAATATTATAGATAGTATCAAAAGAATATTTGATGAGGTCACACAGCACAGGTTGTTCCATAGCCTACAGACCAAAAAAAAAGATAACAACCAAGAATAAAATTCAGCACTTAAACTTCACTTGTGTGAAAAAATGTGAAAGAAAAAAAAATGAAAACACTAAACAAGGAATAAGAGACTCATTATAGCAACATTTCCTCAGGTAGAACTGAAACAGCAAAAATTAAAGCATGGAATAATTAAAAGTTAATGCTCTGAGGGTTTTAAAATCTGGAAGGAAAACACCTATAAAATAGAAACCATTTGTCTCTATGTCAAAACTAGTTTAGCTTCAGAGAATATAGCCATCCAACATAAAATCACACTACTTCTTTTGACTTAAGCAGCAGGGAAAAAAAAAATACAGACATCAAACTTCATATAAACCAAGTATTTCTCATCTGACTCTTAATCCTTACTAGCTAGAGGTATATATCCTATGCAATAGACATTTCCAGAATAAGTAAATGCTTAAAGTGTTATTGAAGGAATTTACAGCATATTTTTAAAAAATAAAAAATCAAAAGCAAGCTCCCACAGCACAACTAAAATGTGGCATAATTTTTGTACTTGGCACCCTTAAGGCCATCTAGAAAAGGGTCCTTCAGTTAAGGGCAAACCAAAGTCAAACTGGCCAACTGGAGGTGTAGTGGCCCACGGCCTGCGCTCAAAACTTTCTTTCTGAATGAAGTCATGTTCTGAATGAATAAACAATGAAAGCAGCTCTGACATCAAGGGACTTATGAAGAATGTCGAGGAAAGGGCTCTGCAAGTCTGAAAGAGTCTGTGACAATAATCTTATTTCTTTATCTTCCTATGAGACTATTTAATCATCTTAGTACTCTACTCTGAACTACTCTAATCCCAGGGATGGGTCTGAATGACTCTAACACAAACACTGGTAAAGACATTTCTGAACAATTGGTTGCAAATGAGTCAACGAATTAATAATCAATTAAATTATTACTTTATATTTCTAGTATCATAGGTGCCAACCACGGTGCTTTGGGTTCCCTTTCAGCTGGCTTACAGTACTAGCCCATAGCCTCTCTTGGACTGTGCAGCAGACTATCAATGCTTCCTGCACCAGCCTCACTGCATGCACCCTTTTATCTCACTTTTGGTGTGTTAACATTGCCAGCCACTTTTTCCCTCCATTATACACATTACTGTCACATTAATCTTCCAAAAACATGCTCCTACTCCTCATGTCACTAAGGTACTCAGAAGTCATTAAGGACACACACTCTTCCTGGCCTGAGCATGACTCACAAATCCTTATCTCCAGTTCAGATCTTTCTCCGAGTTCCAGACACATAACTCTCATCTTCCCCTTGATTCTCCATAGATACTGCAAACATAACAAAACAAATGCAGTATGTACCTTATTCAACCTCTCATAAAGCTGCTCTCCTTGTATCCCACATTTAGCAAATGACACCAAGTACATCCTGAGCATCAGCTCCCCAAACATCCATCCTGACCATCACTGCCCTAAGCATTTATTTTCACAATCATTCCCCTTCACCCCCAAAATATGGGAGTCTTTCCCATCCTTATCCCCAGAAGTCAAATCAGCCACCAAAACTCACCGACTTGACCACGTCCACTTTCTCCTACATGGGCCCTCTGCTCAAGATCTTTTCTAGTCAAGGATGTTCTTACACTCTCCTTTCCCTTCTGTTGAATGAATCAACAAATTTCTTAAGAGTTGGAATCAATTCCCAGTTCCTTGACTTACCATCTTACAAATGCCAAGTTGTTATTTGTCCACTCATGTATATGACAATGATATACAGTATCACATGTCAATTTTTGGCTGTCTATCTTTTCTCAATAACAGCAAAAATTATGCACCATTGAAGGTTATCTCTAGGTGCTTTTAACAAAAAGAAAGAAACGATTGCAAAAGCCCAAGTGTCATACTCCTGTTTGCAAAATGTTCACTGCGCAAGTCCAAAGCAGGAATACATTTTACACAATCTATACCACTGTAGAAACCCACTTGATGTGTGATGCAGCAATGACTAAAATATTTCAGAACACATTTTATGGTTTCCACACAAATCTCTTCTATTATTGATAAATCAATCTGGTGATAAATCAGTGTGAATTTGAGTTATTTTTGTTTTCTCTACAATCTTCCAACTAGGGTTATTCCTCTTTGTAGACAGGTCTGACTTTCTCAGGGACGTAC
This sequence comes from Marmota marmota marmota, assembly GCF_001458135.2. Lineage (NCBI taxonomy): Eukaryota > Metazoa > Chordata > Mammalia > Rodentia > Sciuridae > Marmota > Marmota marmota. The sequence continues at coordinate 32,437,230 of NW_025999977.1, forward strand.
CCTTATAGTCCTCAGTATACTTAACATGAGAAACCCATGTATGAAGGCTAGTCTGTGAATTACATTAGCAATTACTTTAGTGACAAACAGCTCTATGTAGATGTCAAATTTAATTTTCCCAAAACAAAACTCTTGAGGCCTCCCTCAATCTGCTCTTCTCCCTACTAAAGGGAAAATACATCCTTGATTTATCATTCCTTTCCCACCCACATCACCAGGTCCTGTTACTTCCAAATGCTATCTCTATTACTTGCACTATCGTACTACTATTTCAGGTTAGAAATCCTAGGATTATTTTTTGCTTTGTTACCCCTCCCTTATCCACTAACAGATACTGTCAGTTCTTTCATCGAAAGGCTGTTTGTTCATTGATGTTTTGCTGCAGTCTCCCCTGCTACCACTCTAGCCCGGCCCCGAAGGTACTATGTGTGGGTAACGGAAACAGCTCTCCAACAGCCTCCTGAAGGTAGCATCTCCCTTTGCCATCCACTCTGCACCTGCCCCTGTCCCCATTCTGCCTAACATTGATTTTACCACACTCTGCTTCTCTCTGCTCATAAAGCTGTAATGATTTCTGATAGCTAACATTACCAGGCTTCAGCTCCCTGCACGATATTTAAGACATTTCATAATCTGGTTCCATTCTGCCTTCCCATCTTTATTTCCTATTACCCACCTATGGACATAAAACCTGGCTCTTTTAGAACAGTTCTGTAAGCAGCTTATACATAAGTCATAAAAATCCTCTGTTCCACATTTTATTCTTCTGTCCATGATGTTCTCATTCCTGAAATCCATCATTAACCAAACTCTTCATAATACCTTATCATATACAATTCTGGGTCATGCTTCTTGACCTTGAACGCCTATGGCATCCCAACTATCAAACTTATACTATTGATGATTTAATTATTTATAAGTATGATGTCATCACTAATTTTTTCATATATGACATGTATTTGAATATAAGTTAGAGCTTTTTCCTTCCAAGTTATTTCCCAGTAAAGGAAAACCTCCCCTAATCCCGATTTCTTATAAACCTCACATGCTGCAAAGTGTTTTATGTTGAATAGCAAAGTATTTAAATTCAAATGATCTCAAACCAATTCTACTTTTGAAGTATACAGAAGTCATCTGACAATAAATTTAAAACTTTTTAAAAGTAAAGAAATTCAATTAGATGCAAAGAAATTTACTTAGATCTTTAAAAAAGCTTTTAAAATTACTTTTAAAAAACAATGAAGTTAATCACTACCCTGCAAAGATCATAAATATGCACCTAACTTATTACAAATGTACAGGTATTGTGTTTGCAGACATAACTTCCTGAGATAGCATCATACTTAGACCTGCTACATCTCAGTCAAGTTAGATGGCTGTGCAGAGCATGTGCAGGCTAATTAATGATCAGCAGGCTATTAAATGACTGGAAAGTGGCCCAAATAAAAACAATGATAGCCACGCCACCATGAGGCGCTGGAAATATTTGAATCAAATAGTTTTGTGAAATATAAAAATAGCAAAAAGCAATGGCTCTAATTGCTGTTATTTCATGTAATATGATTTTAAATACGTTCATGTAACAAAATTAACTAGTGAAATAGACATGTAACTACATATAACTATCTGAGTTTCTATACTGAAGTTGGCAAAACATTCATTTTGGTGGACAGGGCAGCGATGAGCAAAGGGCAATCAGGACCAATAATGGACTATACAGGCTCAGAGTCACGATGTGATCAGAAGGGTACATGGCATGGCTACTCCTAGGCCTGCAACTCATCCACTATGTGAAACCTCTGTATAGTTCAGATTCAAAAATTGGATTAAAAGTTACATAAAAGTGCCAACTGTTCTAAAAATTTATTTCCATTGTTTTCTGCTAAATTTTAATGATTTGGCAGCACTGGTAAATACAAAGAACAATGTTACTTTACAGGTTACTATAAATTTCTTGTTCTTTATTACCATTTAATAGAACTTGGAAATGTAACACATTTCCAAAACTTCAGTCCTGCCCTACTGCCCTATAAGCTTGTCTTCTGGACGCTAAAATTCCTTGGTATTCCAAACTGTACTACCAACCTTTCCACCTCAGAATGACATAATTTCAGAGATAAAAGGTACATTTCTAAATGTCCTATTAGCACTCATTTTCTCTATTTCTTTTTCCTCCAAGAGTAAACTAGGGCTAAAGAATAATCCAATGCTGGTCAGAGACAGGGATGAGACACAAGCTCGGTTCTTCCCCATCATTAATATGGGTTGTGAGCCACATCACCAAGTTCTGGGTACTCCACTTGGTATTACTGTGGTTAGGAATCGTAATATTTTAAAATTTTCAATATTTTTTCTAGATTTTATGCATGAATGTACAAATGTTATGGGTCATTTTAGTGTAGTTTTCTTGTTACTTTAATGTAACTTCTGACTTCTCTCGGGAGGTAAAATGCCTCATGGTCTAGCCATACCTACGTGATTCCTGCCCCCTGGCAAAATCAACATCAGCTTTCAATCCTCAATGCACAATTCTCCATTCTCTTCTACAGAGCTCCTCATTTTGCCAGATGAGCTGCCTTTCTAATTAGCAGGCTCTCCTCATGAAGTACCATCTTACGGTCAATCAAGCAGAATGGACCTGATGACAACAGATGCTGATCTCAAGCACAACCCTCACAAGATTATTCATTATGCAGGGGTGACCTAGGCTGGCTGGCACAAGCTACCCTGCTCGTGGGACCACAGCATTTCCATTCCACCTCCTAGGGAATACACACACTCAACCTCACACCAGCACCTGGTACATTTAATGCATCTCATTCAGGATTCTAAAAGCAACCGAACTCTGTAAGCTTGTCTTTGCCTTTTCAAGCTCAGATACTATCATGGCTCAGAGTTACACAATTCTATACCTTAGAGATGGGTGGTTAACAAAAAATAAGGCTTACCTTCAATTCTCTTTAAAGCTGAAAGGCACATATCCTTCCTTGGAAACTCAAAGGGATTGTTGCAGGTCCGAATGGTGTCACATTCACATTTCCCATTGATAATATTGCAGCCAGAGATAAGGTTTTCATTGCATGGTTCAAAACCAAGCAGTTGGTCATCATCCCAGTTCTCATCTGCAAGACAATTACCCAGATAATATTTTCTTGCTGCTTCACTCAAAGACCTGTTTAAGAGCAAGAATACACAGGGATGTCAAGATGAACATCCAATTCTGACACCTCAATTTGTGAAATTGTACAAAAGAAAGAAACTTGACCTCCTACCAATAATGGAGAAGACTAAAATATAGCCATATACATAGATACATATAAAACGTTTGTGTTCAAATTCCACTATCTCCATGTTATAACAATAATTGAGATCCTTTTAGAATTTTTTATTTTAAATAAGGTTTCATTAAATGGAGTTTCCTGGATTTTTCCATCAAATAAAATTAAAGAAGTCAACATTTGTCAATCTACAAAATATTATTATTATTATTATTATTATTATTATTATTATTATTGGTACGGGGATTAAATTCAGGGGCACTAGATCACTGAGCCACATCCCCAGGCATATTTTATATTTTATTTAGAGACAAGAGTTTCACTGAGTTGCTTAGCACCTCACCATTGTTAAGGCTGGCTTTGAACTCTGGATCCTCCTGCCTCAGCATCCCAAGCCTCTGGGATTACAGGCATGCATTACAAAATTGTTCTTAAAACTACATTTTTTTCTCCATCAGTAGACGCCAGCCTTAGGTTTGAGACAGTTCTTCAACTTAATACATTAAGGCACTAATGAACATTAAAAAAAAAATCAGATACCATTAAGAGTCAAGAATGAGATACAATGGAGGAGATCCTGCTCCTCTGCGCTTTGGAATTGACTGTTAGTGTCCAATACTGCCCAGAGCTGAAGCCAGCAATACCCCCAACACTATGAGCTAAGGCCTAGTAAGAGACTGAGGTCTTCTCATTCTAAAGCTGAGACCAATCTGGGTGAGGATCACAGAACAGAATAGATGTTAATAAATACAAAAGATCTTTAAAACAAGCTTTGCTGGACCCAGCTCAGAAGAATCCAACTACCATGACAAAACCATAGTCAGGCTCGATTCCTGGTAGTTAAAGTAACTCTTGCAGGAAACCAGACTATTTCTCTATGGGTCTCTGGGAAATTACATGGGTTTTTCTCCCTCTTAACATTATCTTTAAAAGATACTTTATCACACCTGAACTGAGGACTGACTGTTGAATAGTAAACATGTTTCTGATAACCATATCTGAAGAGAATTTTAAAAAGTGCTTGAGTTTGAGAAACCTGTTGCACACACTAAGGCAAGAATAAATGCCATCCTAAGAATGTGTATTGGGCTGGGGGTGTGGCTCAGTGGGAAAGCACTTGCCTATCATGTACAAAACCCTGGGTTCAATCCTCAGCACTAGGGGAAAAAGAAGAAAAACAAGGAATGTGTTTTCACAGAAGAGAGCATAAACAAATATCTATGGCTTTTACGGGACATACATGTCCTTCTGGTGTCATTGCTCTATGCACAAACTAGGCAAAACTCCCTCAGTGAAATAATTTTATTGCCAAGATGTCTTTAGAAGAACATCATTTACGATATAAAGAGCTTCAGGGTGATTCTCTGAAGAAAAGAAAGGAGAAAATCTCCTGTGTTTTGATTTCAGGAGATCACTTAATGTGATCAAAGCCTCAGCTATCAGTAAAATGATTATCTTTGGGATTCAGAGTTTAAACAGACACACAAATGATATGTTTTAAAATGTTTTCCTCCTTTAGTCTGCATCTGGTCCTTAGAAGCATATAATGCATATAATATTTACAGGAAGGAACTTTTTATCTTCAAGGTGGCAGTGCAACTGCTCAAGTACTCCAAAAGGAAAACTAGTTACAAATTCAATGTGGAAATGGTGATTTTTTTGTCTTCAGTTACAACAAAATGGTGCGTCTAAATGATATCTTATCTCTGTGTCTACCTGTCGACACGCTATTAGTACCACTGTCCTGACACAGTTCAGTGAAATGTTCCATGAAGGACCTTCTGTGACTGCATATGTCCATCTGTAATTCAAAAATCCTTTAAACTCGGAAGTTCAAGTAACATTTGAGCCACTGAAAGACTTCATATTCCTGAGAGAAAACCCTTATTAGCATTTTGGTAAATATATGCAATATCAGTGAGATATTGCATACATCTACCAAGAAATGTTTCCACAGTGAAAACCCCTTCCCTCCACTAAAATTGGAACTCCCTGCAGACATCACCCTCTTGGGCTACCACAAAATTCTCTAACCTGTCTCCCTGCCACTATTTTCCTGTCTCTCCACCTCATTTCTCACAGTTACCAGAATCGTCTTCCTCCATAAACAAAGTGTTTCTTTCTTGCCAAGAAGAAAAAGTCCAAACTTTTTATTGTTGAATACAAAGCTCTTCAGGACTGACATGCACCTGTTTCTACAGACTCCTCTCCGACCCATCTCCCCCACAGCCCAATGTTCTAAGCACACTGAAGTTCCCTCTACAAACCATAGAAACTGCCTCCAAGCTTTGTTCATGCAGTTCATCTACCCACAACACCTCCTTCCCTTCTTTCTCTCATGACTTCTATTCAACCTCCAAGACCCAGTTCAACTGCTACCTCTCTGAAAAGTCATCTTCAACTGGCTCAAGTGAATGAGCTATTCCAGCCTCTCACTCCCTCCTGCAGTGGTTTTATTTAAGTCAAATTTCCCCAATAGACAGAGTTCTCAGAGGCAAGAGCTGGGGTCTTATCCAAACTTTGGGAAAACAGTAAATACATACACACACACATACATACACATATGTGTGTGTTTACTATATTTAACTGTTAATATCAAAGCATTGTATGAGACACACATTTTAAAGAAATGCTTAGACACGCTGGTGCATTTTTCACTAAGCACGATCTGTCATTAGCCTCCCTCCCAGCTCAGCTCTAAGACTGCAACCTCTTATCACAGGATTGGCATCAAGAGTCCTTCCAAGAAGCCCCTCTCAGAGCCAAACTGTTTTCACTGCCAGATGCATTTCCTTGCCTTGCTGTAGGAAGACCACTTCCACTGAATGTGGAATCAGAACTAAACGACAACTGCCCTTGATCATCCCTGGCTCCATCCGTTTGCTTCTTTCTCAGCAACAACTCTCTGGCAGCAGCAAGGCTGCACCCGAAGAAGCACAGGTGAGTCTGACTCAGAAACATCACAGGTCTTCCTGGAAAGGAAGCATCACTGATTTGGAAGTCACAAAGTCTAAAACACTTTTTTTTTTTTTTGAGAGGAAATCTTTCAATCCCCTGCCCCCACCTAATCAATACTTTTTTCTTTTTGACAAATAGCTCCCTTCACAGCAACTGTTTTATGGGATCAAATACAATATACTTCTGAGACAAATGTTTTTATAGTTTTCTATTACACAGAACATTATACTTTAAAATACTTTAACTGAAAATCCATGGGGTTTGGGAGCAAAAGTATAATGAAATTTGATTCAATCACAGACTAAATGAAATCTGAGTGAATCTGAGCCAAATACAAGTTGAGGATCCCTTATCTAAATGCTTGGGATTAAAAGTGTTTCAAATTTAGGAGCTTCTCAGACTCTGAAATATTTCAGTAGACTTTATATTATACATTTCCGATTTCAGAACATTTCAGACTTCAGATCAGGGATGCTCAACTTGTTGTGCTGGACAGTACTTGGCAAATTCTCTGTTTTGAAATTGCTATACAGCAAAGAATCCTAGTTCTGCTTCTCCAATTTAGTTCCTGATTCCCCCCTGGACTTGTCAGGGAAAAGAAAAGGGTTAAAAAACAGAGGTGTTGCTCTTTATTTAGAACAAATGGGTTTTTCCCCTTATGCTCCACACGTGACAGAATGTAGCCTCCTAGACTGAAAGGTGAAAATAACTGAGGTACCTCTGTAAATGTATTTTAAAGTTTGTCACAGTAACAAATCAGGACAATAAATAAATTATCTTCTCTAAGTATACAGAAAAGGAAAAATCGAATAATTTCAGGTATGAATTCAAATTCATACATTTAATTTGTCCACATATGTGAGTATTAGAACAAAGACACATATCTAACTGCTAAACCAAATCTCCACTCAGAAGGCCACTGGCAATACAATGCCCTTCCTTGGCACAACCACTGTGGCTCAGGGTGTGGCAGAATTACTTCATGAATACCCACTTCATCCCACAAAACATCAGTAATGCAATCAAAGGCTGAAATTTAATGAGATTAATAACTTGTACTGTATTCAATCAAGGGTATCCTTAGGGGAAACTGACTTTTTAAAAAATTACTACTTATTATTATCACAGTGCATGGTGGCAAATATGAGGACACAAAGTACAGTTTGGTGCCACGGCCTCAATTATTCAGACTGATGCCAACAGTTTAATGTACCACATTTTTACACTGCTGGCATCAAGAGGACAGAATATGGACAGCTAAATATTATAATGGACATAGCTTGACCTCATGTACCATCTGAAAAGGCGCCGGGGTTCCCCAGGGGTTGGCAGCTCACAATTTGAGAATGCTGTTCTAAAGAGCATGATCATACCCTGCTATTACACATTAGCCACCAGAGCACAGGATCCAGGTCTGGGGAACAGCAAAGGATACCGGGTACCTGTTCTCACTGAACCATAAAAATGTACGTTTCTGTAAGGTGACTTAGCTAATATACAATTGGTTAATAGAAAAATGGTGTCAATACATAAAGCAAAAGTTGCACTAGTTTCTACGTGGCATTTCCCAGAACAATGTTACAAAAAAAATCCAAAGGAATTTCCCCTCCCCTCCACGATGAAAGGAAAAATCTTAAAATATATGAAGACCTGAGGCTGGTAATTTTATTCAAATTCCTTTTTTTAGTACAAAAATGACAGCTCTAGTGGCTGAAATTTCCACAATTAACTATCTAAGGAGCTTGCACATACAAACGAAAAAGCTACAGACATTTAAAAAAAAAAAAAAAACAGGAGGAAAAAATGACTCCTGGATCTTGTGTATAATTATTAAGAAACGGGTCTCCATTAAGAGTAACTGACTTCAAGGACCCGTGCTCTGAGAGTAAGCAGAATGAGCTCTGGAGTATGTGCAGCTGGAAAGGATGGGTTGGCAGGGACACAGGTGCAAAATCCGGGGTGGCTTGCCTGTGTCAGTATTTTTACTTGGGTTCTTATGGTTTACATTTATCCTCCAGGTACATAGTTCCACGGGTTTTAAGAGGCCTCCTCTAACCGTTATTTCCAACAGCTCTTATTTTTAGTATAATGAATGATTTTGCAGAATGTGAGTTTTTTCCTTGTTCAAGAGCAAACATTTGATGCCAAAGTAAAATCACTGTCCTTCCAACAGCCACATCCAGTCTTGCCCTGGAATAAGTCTTTCTGTTACGCAAAGCAGATGCCTGAAGTTCCTTCCTCCAACAATTGATATGGAAGATTTTAATGCAAAGGCTAGTAGGAAAAAATTTTCCATCCTGAGGGCAGGAAAGGGGGGACTGAGAAGGATGTGAAGGAAGGGGCCTCATTTATGTATGGAGCACATCAACTCCAGACCTGTGGAAAGCAGCTCTGGGGCGCCTCCTCCACCACACACACCATGCCAGGAGCTGGAGGGTCCAGCTGTGCACATTCAAGCCTGACTGCTCCTGGAGTCAACCTCTTTGCCCATCAAAATATCTTTCCATCACGTTGCTCAAGTCTGAATTACTACCAACATGAAATAAAATGTTTCAGCTACAACTGTACTTACGGGACAGAGAGGACTATGTGTTAATCTAAAATTTCTGCCTTTCTCAAGGTGGAAGGCATTTGTACACTCATAGCCTTACCTTTTCTACCTTGTACCTGTTTAGGTTAATGGAGTTTACTCCAAACCAAGAGATAGCTGCACCCCATTATGTAGCAATCCACTTACCAGAAATATGCTAGAGCAGATATTAAAAAGCAAGAAACAAATTCACGGTACACACTCAGAAGCTCACAGTAATGGAATTCTGTTGGCAGCGGAGAGGCTTCTGGGAATATATATCAAATTAATTCTTCAGCTGTTCACATATCCCTGTGGCTACGGTAAGATGCAAATAGCTAATACTGGTATCTCTTTCCATGCCAGCCTAGAAACTCCAGTGTAATGTAAAATTGCTGCTCTTAACTCCCCCGGCTCCCAGCTGGCTGTTATCGGGCGTTCAGTTCTGCTCCAGGAGGACTCTAATGCAGTGAGCTTTCATTCTCCCTGCTTCGGGCTTAAGGCTGATGTTCCAAAGCTGGTTCTTCCCTCTTCCTCTCTTCCTTGTACTGTAATCAGCACAAAGCAGGAAGGGCAAATTTATGGTTATCAGTAGAAATGACTTAAGTTCCAAAAAATCTGTTTTACAGGCATTTCTACAAAGTAAAACCATGTTAGGTATATAACACTGTATACCAAAGTGGACAAAGCTAGAATCTCTAAAACAGAAATGCTAAAATGCACACAAATATTTGTTGAAGACTTAAATGAATGCAAACTTCTAAATATAAAACAAATGACAGGAATATCTATCTGTACTATGTCTCAGTGAGGAATTCACCGAAAAACAAGCAGTACTGGCCCAATTTACTAAATCAGTTTACAACACAATGTTTATTAATGGTAAGCACGTGTTCCATATCTGTAGTTTTCATCAGACACCTTAATAATACAAGTAACAGGAGGACCAGAAATGCACTATAGAATGCAAATCATTCATTCATTATTTCTTTCAATCATGTGCTCCTCAAACACATATTGTTACCTATTATGCATCAAAACCTGAGCAAGGTGCTATGGCCTCAGGATGCCAGCAAAGGGGTTTACAGTATAAAGTTCCACTATTCTAATCAAAATCACACCAAATATATTAATAAAATGTTCCTAAGACTTCTGAAATAGAGGAAAAGGTTAAGGTAAGGATAATTTCCTTTCTGACAGCAGGAAGCTAGTGGGGAACAAGGAGAAGGCATTTAAAAGAAGATAACCTAAGTCTCTACAAGTAAGGATTTCATGAAATCAGAAAAGAGAACAGGAGAGACTGAACATGCTATCCTCCTCCTTTACATTCTGCCCACACCAGGAACTCTCTTAAACTGCATTACAAACAAATAGACAATCCAGAGGTGGGGTGTGTAACAGACAGGGCCTTGGCCTGGAGACCACAATCTGGCCCTAGAAGACCCTGAACAAGACATGTAGCTCTCTATGCTATAATTTTTTAACTAAAAAGTAGAAGGAAAGGATAATTCATGAGGTCATCGTAGATTTCATGTCTCTTTGATTCTGCCATCTTTGTTGAAATTGAACAATGCTAACAATTTATTGAGGGTAGTCACAGAGAATCATATATTTATGACAGTCATAATTTAAATTTAAAATACTTTCCCATTATTACACTATATCAAAAGTTTTGAAAATCCAAATTACTATGCATAGGTAAGACAAGCCAGGAGTGGTTTTGATATAATGGTCACTTTCAATGACCTTCCTAGCACCTCTGGTCTTAGAAAATTCATGAGCTAAGGCCTCAAAAAATTCTGATTTAATAAAATAGGACTGGCCATGAATTGACAACTGTTGAAACACTCTGTTATTATACAATTATCTCCACTACTGTATATATTTGGACATATCTATGAAAGACTTTTTTATTTTTTAAATGAAGGTAATTTCTAGGCAAATTTACCAAATACTTTAAGTGAAGAACAATGGAAGCACCACATGTCAATGCTGAGGGGACCCAACCAAGACAATGTTTAACGGGCAACTCCAGGGCACATAAGAAAGGTAAAGAAATGATTTAGCTAAGTATTCAACTGAAGGAATTAGAGCAACAGAGGAAGTCCAAAGAAACAAGAAGGAAAGAAATAATAAAGGCCACAAAAGTACTTAATAAAACAAAAAAATTAGTTCTTCAAAAAAGATTAAGTGGCCTCATGAATGGCTTGTGATCAACAGTTTCAGAGAGTGCACTAAATCATCTGGTTTATTTTGATATTTATAAATATGTTTTTCAATCAGTTTCTGGATAATAGTTTTACCAGAAAGTTACTCAAAGTTAGTCATTAAATGGCTACATTTCTGATTTTTTTTAAGCAATCAAAACAGATATCTGAATCCCCATTAAAGTTTTTTCCAGCTATAACTAGTTTGATTGTACTCTGCCACAGAACTCAACCTTTCTTTCATATCATCTGCTTTGATATTAGATCCCCATATTTTTAAAGGAAAACCTTGAGTCTCCTCCCCTGACCCACATCCGTGCAGTGCTGGACTGGTCAGACACATCCAGACACATTCATTCCACTGTTAAGCAATGTAGCTGTCTCTGTACTTATTCGTTAAATCACGTAACTCCATGTCAATCCAGCCTTGAAGAATCTCAGTTACCAAATGCTGCTTAAAAATTAACAAATCTTGGTTGAGGGGAAAATGATCTTGGAGAAGCTTCTAGTTGTGTTCTATTTCATCTCTTGTTTAAGATGCTCTAAGAGCCATCTTTAGCTACCCCTTCTATACCTGGTCCCCAGTGTTGGATCTTCCTACAGACAGGTTATAATGTACATAACACCAGCAAAGTGTGTTAAGAGAACAGCCCCATCAAACTTCTGAAGAACATAGTTTCAAAGCAATGTCTACAAAATAAAGCCCAATATCCATGGCACAGAACATGAAGTCTGTTTAGATGATCACAACCCACTTCTTCCACCTCTTGTCTTCCATATCACATATCCTCCTTTCTCCAACAACACTAGGTGACCTGTGTTCCCTATGCCACCCATGTTGCTGCATGACTCCGTGGCTTTCCATGAGCTGTTCTCCTGCCTACAAAGCTTCTTCTTATCATCTGCTTTGAAAACCTCTCCTCGGTCTTTTATATTTCTGTGGGATATCATCCACCCTACAGGGACTGAATTACATATTATTTCCTCTGTAGGACTTCTATTATATATTCAAATTTTTCACTTACAGCAGTATAATGAAATTGCTCATCAAATTTCCTCTACCAGAAAGTGACTTCTTTAACAATAAGAATATAGTTTTACTCTTCATCATTGAGCCATTGTAAGGCTCAGTAAGTAATACCTTAACAAAATAAAAGTCTACATGAGGAATGAACAGGGACCGGGAGGAAGACAAAAGGGCTTGAATTTAAGCAAAGCAATATGAATCTTTAAAGGCCAAACCTTTTCTGGAAAGTAAGTTTAGTGATGGGGGGGGGCGGACATTGATTATTTAGAAATAACTGAGGACTATCTTTGGATCTCAGTCTTCCTACTTGTAAAATATTAATACGAACTCAAGTTTCTTTTAACTTTAACATTACATTGTACCAACCCTTGCACATATCAATACTTATGACATTCTAAGTGAGTGAATGAATATAATATGCCTCACCATGTCAGACAAATACTAACTTAAATGACAAACTCTCCTATCTTCCTTTCTGCCACTTCTGTATGTCACGACATGAGACAATATGACACAAGTTAATACTTCTTGCCAGAAAGGTACTTGAGGACATGAATAATGCACAGTAACATTTTATAAATATTAATGTATGTTCTGACCTAAAATCTGTTAGTCAACTAACCAAGAGCAAACCAGCAGAATAGGTATGGGGATTGCACTCATCCAAAAGTTTAAACCATTACAATGAAAAGAAATGTGATTAGAAATTCAAACAACAAGAACAACAAAACAAATACAGTGCTCTGAACATACGCACTTTGAAAGATGTAAATTTTTCATCATTGCAACTGAGCAGTTAGCAAGGATTAATGAAGCACACTGCACCCCAGAGACAAAGCTTCTGGTAACAGCTAGCACTCAGTGAGCACCTGCCAGGTGCCAGAGAGTGGAGTAAGTGCTTCCCAGGGGTTAAACAGCTTGGTTAAGGACAGGAGCTGAGCGCGAGGCAGGGCTGAATTCCACAGCGCTATCATCAGGCAGGCAATGCGAGGAAGTGGGAAGTGAGGCGGCCAAGGGCTGGGCAAAATTCCAAGTTCCAGTGAATGCACAAGACCTGAGCATCGGGACAAAGAGGGGCAGGGACACCACTGACGTTCACTCTGGCCAAGTCCATCTCCAGGGAACATGGCCTCCAGGCCCACTGTGGATGGTCCCCAAACTGTGGGGACAGGCAGACAGATCCCGCAGCCAAGAAATGAAGCTGCAGGCTCACCTTTGGAACCACCCGAAGAACAGAAAACCGAACAATATAAACATGATCTCAACTCTTCTATCCTCCAGGAAAACAAGGATTTCTTTGTTAAGGCAAACAATGCCTTCATATACAGCCAGACTCCTGAGGAGCAAATAATGATTTTTAAATGGCGTAATGATCTGTAAGTAGCATGAAGAAATCTTTTCAGGATAATAACTTTGTGAAATCAGTTAGCAATTGTTTTGTAAGGAATGTTTTTACAAATCGACTTGAACACTGCTGTGAACTTTACCTTAATAATTTATCTAAATTCTTCAAAATAAACCAAGTGGAAGATAGTAAGTGAAAGAGTAATATTCCAACAATTATATCTCTAACTGATCCTTACTACTGCTCTACAAAGAAATACCCTCCCAAAATATCTTACCTAAAACCTAAATCTTTGAAGCTAGGAGCAGAGCTCAGTGGTAAGCACATGTCTAACACTGAGGCCTGAGTTCGAATCCAGTATTGCAAAATAATACAACAAAACACACACAAAAAACCCCAAACCTCTGATTTAAAAAACTTTTATGTGTATATGAAGCAAGTTTATCTCTGATCTCATGTGTGCCTACATACTCAAGGAATCTCCTCCTACCTAGTCCTGCCAACAAAGCACAATTTGCTAATAATATTCAACAAATACTGTTTTTGTGCACAGCATACAATTTCCTGTTACCCATTTTCATAATAATTGAAAGTTTGATGTACGTGTCTAGAACTTTATTCTTAAAACACCATTAAAATTCACTCTGCTATAATCTGTTAATGAAGGCTACAGTCTTATAAATCTCAAAGGAGAACCAGAGAAACAACTTTAGCCTATTAAGAAAACTCAGCAACACAGAGCCTGCCTGATACCCTAACTTGAAAGGCATCAAGTCCCTGAAATTCATCCACAATTCTCCAGAAAGCAGCAAATGTAAATTAGGGTACAATGAAAAGCAGGATTCACGCCCAAGGGTATGTCAAGAAAAGAACATTAGTAATTTGGTTGAACCATGATTCACACAGCATTAATTTAACCCCCCAAATGCATGTGAAATAAACCATACAAATAAATATAACAATACAGAAATTTTTTTTAAATCTTAAAAACATGCTTGAAAATGTATTTACACATTTCTCACAAAATTGGAATTTCCTTTGTGTAGTACTGTACCTCTAAACCAAACGGACCCAGCTCCAAGTCGATGGGTACTTAGTTTGAGGATCTCAGTGATGACAGCACAAACCAAACCTAAAACCCTATGCTGGCTCTCTCCTGCCTATGGAGTCCAGTCCAACTTCTCACACTGGTAAAAGTGGCCCGAGCCCAGCCCCAGCTGACCTCCAGTTGTTTTCCACTGTGTAGCCAGCACCTCTTGTCTTCCCAGGCCACAGCAGCCTCAGGGTCTTGGCACTTATGTTTCCTCCCCCAGGTGTGTGGAGGGTTCACACTTTCACTCCTTCACGACTAGGATCAGCTTCAATTTCACAAAGAGACTTCCCTGACCACTATAATCCCTGCCCCTTTCTCTGTTTATTTTCCTCCCTAACACTGATCTCCTTTGGCATGTGGTATGCTTTAATAACTTGGTTTGTTCTCTGTACCAGAAAACTCTAGGTTGGCGGAGATTCATTGTTCAATCTTCTGCACCTGGAACAGGACTCAGTACACAGTAGGTCCTCCAGAAATCAATTCCTGAGTACCAGTGAGTTCACTTAATGAGCCTTTGTCAACATCATTTCTTCTGCTTAGGAATACTCCTCCTCCTCTCCACCTAGAAAGCTGCCGCTATCCTACCCAGCTTGAATGTTTTTTTTTTTTTTCAAAGAAGTTTATTTTATTTTCTCCCATCCATTTCTCTCACTTTCCAGCATACTTACTCACAACCCTTCACTATGTTAAGCCTGCAGCTGTTTACAGCCAGATCCTGAGTTTACTGGGGCCAAAGTTGCCTTCTTCATTTCTGTCTCCACTCCATGCTGAACTGGGAAGACTGCACATACCACAATACCCACTTGCAGAATGGAGCAGGGAACCGTGAATCTGAGCAGAGAACTATTCTAGAAGGTAACAGTCTCTGTTAATAATGGCACATGAAAAGAAGAGCAGCACTTTAAAATCCTTCTGTAGGTGTCTAAGAGTCAAGTTTATTTAATTTCTTCACTACTTACCCATTCACATTTAGTTGTCTTTTCAGAATGTTTGAGAAAAAAACTATAGTAACTTAAACCTTCTGGGGATTAGAAGGTAACTTTCTATTTTAAAACAGTAGTTACAAAGAAAGTTTATATTTTCCATGTTTCAGATTGGAGCACATGCATATAAAAACATACAAATATACAGAATAACTCATATGCTTTAAAAAGAAAATGTATATAAAAGAGCTCATTTTCTCAGTGTGAAGAGGATCCACCTTCAGTTCAGGAAGCATAATCCCTTCAGGTATGGCAGCAGTTAGGATGTCCCTTATCTTCAATGGGTGTTTCAGAAGTAGAATCTACTTATTATTTCTACTCCTTTTTCAAATGCATGGAATTCAATTTTAAATATTGCTAACAAAAACCTGGTATACCATCCTGGCAAACTTTGCCTGCAGTCTGGCAACAGTATGATCTGATCAGGGTTCCAGAGGAGTCTGCATAAGGTGGGTTCCAGTCCTGGCTCAGCATCCTGGTTCAACAAGAGACTTCAACTGGGAGGAAGTGAAAGACCCATGCTTCCCTGTCCTGAAGAGGGGCAAAAAGCTGATGGCAGTGACATCACCATGGAACATGTCCTAAATACCTCTCTGAGGGAGGTAAATGACCCCACTGTGCCCCAGGGGCATCCATCAGTAACAGACAACTGAAAAGGACAGGTAAGTAACAAATGACTTCACACTGGAATGTGCATCTATGCCCTTCATTAACCTAATACTCTATTTGCCAAGACTGAGCATGTTAAAGACACAGGTCTTCAAATGAGGTCTGCTCTACTCTAAAATAAAAATGGGGTGAAGTTTCTTTTAGAGGTCCTTCTAACGTATTTGGTTGCTAAGCCATACAGTCCCTGGACACGCCTTCTCCCCATCCACCCTCTTCATCATCTCCTCTGAGAATTTCCTCAGGATTCTTGTCTGCACCTACTTTCTTCGCCTCTTCTCCTTCTCACCCCAACAGCAGCTCACCTGCCCGAGCCCTGCTCTACCTAGCCAAGGGACTGGCCTGAAGAATCTGCTTGTTCCTACCTGCAAGTCCAGCNGGGGGGGGGGGGGGAGTGGAGCAGAGAAGCAGGGAGGGAAAAGTTCAGCAGAGGCTGATCTGGCCAAGTGTGCTCTACATTCTGGGACAAAGTCATGGGGGCATGGAGGGCAACAGGACCCCAGGAATTCCTTCCAGAGTGGGCAAGAGGAAGCTCCTCACCTCTTTGGGTGGGGAAGGAAGACGAGGCCGTCACTGCAGATGTGGTAGAAATCTTAGGAACAGGATGGACTTGTAAGGGTCTGAGTTTTTTAATCTGTAAAGTGAGCAGGCTGGCAGAGATACATTTCTAAGGAAGCTTCCAAGTCCATGATTCTGATTCCTTGTGTGTCAACAGCCCTCTCTCCTCGGTCATTTTCAAAGCTTGGGATTGGATCCTTGTGACTAACAAACAGAATGTCACTTACATCCAGAAGACACCCAAATTTTCTTAACTTCCCCAAACTAGATGCTCTTCTTAGATTAGTGGATTTCTTTGCCTCTCAGATTTACATCTCCTGGGTTTTCCTGGTGTCTTTCTTTTATCCCTGTGTCCACTGTTTTAACTCTGAAAAGTCAGAGTTCAAATCCCCAGGCGTGGCCTCTGGAGCAGCCTCCAGCTCCTCCTGATTGTAAGCCCCAAGGCTTATGAAATTAGGTTCCAGGATGGGCATCCTATTAAGGCCTCCCTCTGCGTGGGCACTAACAACTCTGACCCCACCTGGTCCCAAGATAAGCAGCTGGGAGCAACACAACATGGTGCTCAGGGATGAATTCCCCACACAGAGTTCCACTCTACTGAAACCCAAAAAAGAGAAGCTGGGGAGAACTGAAGAGTCTGAAGCCATGCTATAGAACAGATGGGTGGACAAGTAGACATCACTGATCTACTCCTTCCCAAGAAAGCCAAGTCCTCTGGCACAGAACAGGAGAACGAATGAAAAGGACTTTGGGAGGGAAGAAGAGGGAGACAGCACTGGGGAGAGGGGGTAAGTTCAGGGAAGGCCATCTTGGGCTGCCATTCATGTGTTAGTCGACGTCATAAAAAGCATCACTGAGAGATTTTGCCTCTCAGAAGGTAGTCTGGAAAACATATCCTTGAGAGGTGGAAATTCAACAACTACACTTCAAGTAAATGTCTACCTTTCCCCTTTTTGAAACCAATCATTGCTTTTAATAAATCTCTAGGAATAAACTTTGAGGGCAAAGACTGACTAAGCTGGTGGGTAAGATAATTAATATAATCCTACAAAAAGACAGTATGATATGAATTCATCTCATTCGAAGCAACTGCTTTTATTACTTTAAATAGAATTCCTGACCAATTAGCACCTCTTTCCTATCCAGCAACGATTCAACAACAGAGCATTCCTTTTATTTACTAAGACCCAAACACTAGTGAGAAAATATGCTTTCTGTGTAGCAAATCACCAGAAAGTAACTAGAATTTGGAGCCTCCTCTTTTGTGGACATACCACCCTTCCTAAGAAAGTGGCTCAACGTTCTGTTGAGAAAAATCTGTACATTACCACCATGAGCTGTTCTCCCTGTGAGCAGACTGCATGCACTCTTACTGGGACTGAAATAAAAGTGCTTGCATTTTGCACACAAGCAAAAACAATCAGATGGCACCTTCTGGATATTAGACTGAACAAACTGTTTAACAAGCACCTATTATGTATAAACCACAGTGCTCCATGCTGAGGTACAAAGATACAATGGTAACTAACATTTACTGAAATGTTCACTACGCACAAAAATACAAGCCTCTAATCCTTAACATGAATCAATTAAATTATTTCTCACAACTGTCCAAATGAGAAGATACCACCATTATCCTCATTTTAATGAAAACTGAACAGAGCTGAGGAGTCTGGCCAGGGTAAGCACCATGCACCAGGCAAGTGGCTAGGATGGGCTGTGAACTAATGTTGGAGACTGAACTCCCAACGGGACACGATTTTGCCTTCATTAATGAATTTGTCGTCTAGGTTTTTCCTGAGGAAATCATTTCCTGTGGCCAGGTTTCTTAAAACTGTACCCCTAATACTCCCAGGCAATGGAAGCAATGTGCACGACCTGTACAGTGAGTAAAATGCCCCAGACAAGGTTGATTTGCTGACTGGGGAACAAGCAAATGGGCCAGGAGTAGGAATCAGACCAGGGCCACCTCTGAAGTAAGACCAGCAAGCCGTGAAGAGGAGAGCTGTGGTCACTGGCTGGGCAGTGTCCCCAAGTTCCTGACGGCAGAGAGCACCTGCGTGAAAATCTGGAGCAAGGCCTAAGGATAACTGCTGCATATGGTCCTCCCTGAACCACAGGAGTGGACCAAGGGTAAGGAATGCATACCCTGCGCAGGGAAGCCAGTGACCGACCCACAGAGAGACAAAAGACAAGGCTCCTCCGTAACTGCACCCCTCACTCTCCCTCTGCACTGGAGACAGTGATACACAGTCAGGCTGAGGCACATACTCCCGAATCTGCAACTCCTTCCTTTAATTGCCATGTGCTTGTAGTATTTACAAAAGCGTCTTTTCCAAGGAGCTTGGTGCTCATTATCCAAAAAAAAAAAAAAAATCAACTCCCATAGCAGGTTAGGAAGTTGGGTATTTGAACACAAAAACAAAAAGAAAAGGAAGAGAATGGCTGGAGGAGACTTTTGAAATGTCCACCAAAGGAGATCCAGACACAGAGTGGCCCCTGGGAAGCACCAACTCCAAAAGGCAAAAGCATGAAGCACCTATAAACAAATCATCCATTAAAAAAAAAAAAAAAAATCCATCCAGCATTTACCCCTGACCAGAACCTTCGACCTCCTTCAAACTATATTTATGCTTTCTCCAACAGTCTCAGATCCCAACAGCCAGAAATAAACCCAGGGATCTCAAAACTGAACTCCTCCTCCCCCCACGTCTGTGCTGGCCAAGCTCCAGGGGCTGTAAGAGAGGAAACGGTCCAGCAACACTATATTAACTAACACTCACCTACTGTTAAAACACTCGCCTCCATGAGCTGCCTATACCACTCACAGAACCTCACTACCACCACAGAACACAGAAGACACCAATCGATTTCATAATAAATGGATTTAGACATTTGTAAACACATTGTTAAGAACACTCGCAGGTTTGGTTGATGATACAGATCAACTGATTAAAGATTAACTGCATAGTATTGGGAGAAAATCTATTAATAGATTCCCATCTTTAAATAGTTTTATAAACTGATTTAAAACAGTAGCTACAGACCTCATATCGGGCCAAAGACCCTTCTCCCTTTTCAAGAACCTCAGTCCAAAAATAAATATCAATTAAACTTTGTGTTTTAATATTTTTCCTCTAAAATTGTACATACTAGTGTTAGCTATTGTTATAATTAAAATTTCACAGTTATCCAAGGTTAAACTGTTAAATGTAATGTTACTTCATCTTCAGATTACTTTTTTTCATACAAAGTGTGCTCCTGTAAGTCAGTATGTTTTTCAGAAAAACATGTTAGGTTCTCACTGGACATAGCATCTCTTAGCTGTACACTAGGGCTTAATAAAGTTAAACGAATAACCAGCAGCTACAAAACTGCTCAGTGTCTTGTGGACTGAACATACTGACTGGTAGATATCATACATGAACTATATTTCCAAGATTTTAAATTTTGAAACAGTAAATACTAAAGAAATAACCAAAACGTTCATCTCCCTTTTGATAATCCAAAAGCACTTAAATGTATACAAAATATCTGAAGCTTGGAGATTTCATTTTGCATATGTTTGTACGTATGGTTTGCCGGAGAATTTGTATTTTTAAATAAAAACTGAAGAAATGAATCTGAAATATTACAACAGATGCCATATACTTTTTGAATATGAAACAAGTATCTGAGCTGTAAAAACTATTATTATAGAAGTCAATAATATATGGGGTGGGGGGAGTCTGTTTTCTCTGATAGGAATTCAACAAACTCAGTCCTGACAATGATCTAAGTTTTTCCACATTTTATATGTGCCTTGTTGAATGACTTCTAGGTCTCCAGTTTTAATTTATAAAGTGGTAGAAATGGAAAACTTAAATCCTCAGACAAAAAAAAAAAATCCTTGGTAACAAGAACATACAGTTTATGCAAAGTACAAAGTTTTACAAATTCATCTTGAAGTTACTATCTGGTCCTTATTTAGGGCTTGCTAATTATATTCATTTTTCATACTAAATAAACATTTCCAACCCTATAATAGGCTACCAGAAGAGAAAAAGCAATACAATTAAAGTGTCTCTACCCAGTGGGCTGGCTATTTGCATAAAGCCTACAAATCATTAGTTAACTTTACAGAACTTCAATCCTCTCAGAGTTAAGGCAGTCCTTGGGGTAGCAAGTATATAATACAAAACAAGAGCCACAGTCACAGCCTGAGCTTAGACACAAAGGATCAGACACACAAGCAGAGAACTACCCCTGCTTAGTCCAAGGAGACAGCACGGTTGCAGCCGTTCACTTGGAGAGCCTAGGCACGCAGGAAAATAAAATTCCATTAGGGCTACATCGGAGTTTTCTATTAAATTCACCTGGAATGACTTTTTTTTTTCCCTTCTTGCTTTTATATAGCCCAGAGGGGAAAGAGGGAAAGGAAAGGAAATGGAAAGACACTGTCCGCACATTTGATTACTCAGCTTAAATTATAATAATGGAGACTACGTAGTGACATAGGAAAATGCATTTGCTATAATTTACTGGAGAGAAGGAAGATTCAAGATGCATGATCTTTTAAAAACTGTATGTATATACAGGAAGATATATTAGACAGTAATATGTACCAAAAAAAGCAAAGTCAAAGTGGGTTTTTTTTTTGTGCTTGGAACAAGAACATTTTGGATAATTCTCTATCTTCTCTACTCCCAAACTTCCTAGTAAAATTGTGCTGTCTTTATAATAGTTAAGAAGGAAAAAAAAAAAAAAAGATGGCAGTGGACCCAATATTTGGCCCCAGCTCTCAGAGCCAATAATGGGAAATAAGATGCTTGAAAAACAAACTACAACGTAGCTAACATCTTTCTGGGTGATCATTAAAGGGGCCTGAGTCTCTGTTTAGAGGGAAAGGCCCTTTCCCACATGCAACTTAGTTCCAGGAATCCTTGAGCATGAGAAGTTCTAAGGAATTTCTTTCTAAGGAATTTTCTTTTTTGATGGTCTATCTTTCTGGACAACTGGCCTGGACAGGACATTAGCAACTACAAATTTGATCAGTACTGCAGCCACTGTAGAAGAGAAGACACAAGAGAGAACAAGATACCTATAGCTTCATGTATGCCACTCAGGAGACAATCTGCATGCATTTACCTCTACATGTTAATTGATGGTAGCCAGAGATGGGGATTTTTTTCCTTTTATAGGAATTTATAGAACGTAACAGCTCTAACTAGAATGGGAAAAAAAAAAAAACTACAATATTTACAGAAGAATGGACAGAAAGGCTGTGAGGACAAGTATCCAACCCTGTGAGGAATCTTTCTGATATGTGTGCACACTGCACAAATAGATGCACAGATAAGAATATGTGCACATTACACTATCTACAACATACATGCACAGCTGTCCACTGTAATGACACAGTTTTTCCCACTATTAAGAGTGACAGAGACTGTGGGTTTCCACACGTGGGGACTCAGGGACATCTTCCTATTGCCTTTCTGTGAGTCCACTGGCTCCCCTGCAGGGCTCTATCCCTAAGTCACTGACTTCATGTCTACCCCCTCAAAAAGCTCCATCTGTGTGCCTTTTCTAGCCCAAACACGACCTCTTCCCCCCAAGCACCATCTCTGTTCCAGCTGTTGGCACAACAAGCAACTGGTTTCCCCCACACAGCTGTGAGAGGTTCTCTTCAGAACTCAGGGCAATTCAGCTATCTCTGTGGCTGAAAATGGTACTTGCTGGTTGTACTTCACACCCACTTCTCTGGTTCTCTCCTTCCAGGAAGTCTATTTTTCAGTTACAAGGACTGTTTACCTTGGCTACAGTCTGATGGGCACGCCCTCCTTCAAGTGTGCTTCCCAGGCCTTGGCCTCCATTCATTTCTTTGGCTGAAGTCTGAGGATAAGTGTGCTAAGTCAGTAGCAAGAACAGCCCAGAGTCCTTTACCTACCCACCCTTGAACTAGCCATGGAAATCACGAGTTTGGGAAACACACCTCTCTCATTTGAGCAATATTTGCCATCAAGTCAAAAGATCCTTCTGCTGATGAAGTCTTAGAGAAAATAGCAAAGGGGGGCAGAGCCACCCTGAGTGAGTCTGAGCTGATTTTTAAACTTTCAGAAATAAAGAAGCCACACCAAAGTTAAAAATATCATTTTAAGAAAGAAATTCTTCAGTGGACCTTCGAAAAAAACCACCTTGCTGAGAAATCTTCAGTTTCCATTGCCAACTAAGCATCATGAACCACCAGAGCTCTATAACTTTACTTAGCCATCCATTCCAGCTTCCCCTTCTCAAGCCTTTTGTAACAACGGCAGGTTATCAATAAAACAATCTAAAGTGGGTATCAGGGAAAGCCACCAATGATGACACAAACATCATCAACAATTCCCAACACGGGTGAGACGAGCATCTTAACTGTGGGGCTGTTGAAGGAAATGTTGCAGCACAGACATCAAAATTTAAGCTGCACTAGGAAATGGGGATCCCAGTACATATTCACTTAAATGATAAAACAGCACAGGTATCATCAGAGTTTCTACCCAGGACAATTCTGCATCTATGACTCTGGATACTTCATCTTGGTTAAACCTTTCCTCTTTAGCAGCTGACTAGCTTAGTACGGAAGGCATCACCCAGAAAGAGGTCTAATTTGCTCTTGTGTCCTTGGGTGTCTAATTGCATATTCTGCCTTCATTTGTAAATCACTTTAAGACCTTTTATAAAAAAAAATCCGACCAACCAACCAAGTTCATGACTAGTGATAAAGGAAAAATAACTCCACACTGCTAAATACAACAAGTTGGGGCTCTAGCCATTAATCATCAAAAATTCCTCAGCCCCTGAAGTTATAGGGCCTGGAGTAAATCCAAATGGGATTCTGCTTTCCTAAATTCCTTATATTACATTCCTGTGGACTTCCTGTTCAAACCATTGTGAGGCATTTTCATTACTCACAGTCATACACTTCCACCCTTACGTTGGTGCCTTAGGATTTCCTTCCACAAAGCAGCAGCGCAGTTGAATTCCTGAGGACATTTGGAGATCACCGGAAATACTAAGTAGGCTGCACTGTTCACAGTACTTAACCCTCAGACTGTGCATTCAATTCACATTTGTTAAACTAAACTCCCTTCCCATTAGTCAAAATACATGTTTAAGATGCCATCCCGGATCCGCTGAGAAGCTGGAAGCCTGTTTCACTCTCATCCAGAATTCACACGGTCATCTGAGGTATGTTTGTAAGCTAACTCATAATTTTTTTACTGATTATTGTTTCTAAGCCACTGACCACCACACTGCTCAATGCACCAGATCCCTGGCAATAGGGAGAAGGTCACAACCAACTGCCCACAGGAAAATTCTTACCCATGGATGAGGGGTTGTGAATGAAAGATGGCGCCTGTATGGCAAACTGGCAAGAAGAAAAGTACTTACAAGTAAAAACTACCTTTCAATATTTGCAAAAAAAAAAAAAAATGCAGTTGAAACTAATTGATCATGCATCAGGTAAGAAAAATGTTCAGACTAACGAGGGTGGACACCATGGACCAGTCTGAGCTTCCTTTTGCAATGACAGTATTCCTATTGGGATACTGTGAACAGGTAGCGCCACTTGTTTCCGTCTCCATAAAGCAAACCAAACAGTTCAGATGGAAAAAGTTTTTGTATAATATCTTGGATGACCTTGAGTCCAGATTTAGTCAACAAATACTAAGTTCTTCCTGTTGTGCCAGGCTCTAGAATAACACACAATCCTGGCACTCTGGTGGATCACAATCAGGCAGGAAGACAGAAATGTGAACTCTAACACAGTGTGAAAAGCACTGTAACAAGGGAAGGAGAAAGAGCTATTTATGGGCACTGGGGGTGGGAGATGGTACTGCTCCTCGTGGGCGGGGCAGGAAGGCTTCACAGAGATAGCATCCTGGAGTACCAGGCTGGAAGGATGAGAACACTTCAAAGGATGTGAAGGCAACTTTAGGGAATCTGAAAGCCAGGACCCCACCCATTTCCCAGGGACTGGTCTTACCTCCAAACCTTTTGTAGCACTAGGTATCAGAAGCTATGTGTTGGGGCCGGGGTTGTAGCTTAGTGGTGGAGCACTTACCTAGCACGTGTGAGGCACTGGGTTTGATCCTCAGCAAAACATGAAAATAAATAAATCAAATGAAGGTTTTATATCCATCTACAACTTAAAAAAAATTTTAAGTAAAATTAAAAAAGAAAGCTATATGTTGACCAAGGCTGAGTTCTCCAAGGCTCTTTGCTAAAATAAACTTGAAATAAGGTTGGAAAACCTAAACTTTAGGAACAAAATATCAGGTCTTTAATTTAGGAATCTAATTTCCCCTTACCTGTGGGCTTTTAGTAATAACATGCAAATTACCATGGCCCTATGGAGAGTTAAATGTTTGTTATACTAAGATTAAAAATAGTTAGAATAATTATGCATATGAAATATGACCCCTTTAAAGAAGAAAAAATCTTTACTGTCCCTCCTTTGCTAATAATCATTCTTTAAGCCTTCTCTCTTTTTAGCTCCTGATACCTTCTCTACTTTCCTATTCTCTCAAGAAATATTATTACCCAAATATTTCTGACTCAAGGAAGGGCATATGCTTACATATTCACACACAATATAAAAAATATAATACAAGGACTATTTCCAGTGCCAAATGCAGCTGCAATTAAGTATTTCTTTTGGACATGTTTTATATTATTAAAACATGTAAATACTTTATCTTCCTCAAGTTTTCCAGCCCTCTATTGGCAGAGAGTATCTTCTTTTTCCTTTCTCTTTTCAAAGCATCTAATATAATTTCCTGAATAGGTAATCAATAACGTTGGTTGCTAAAGGTTCACCTTTTCCCAACACTGTCTTTGGGAAAAAAAACAAAGCAAACAAACAAAAAAAACCTTTGGCTTCTTTTTATGTTGCTAATTTCCCTACCTACATCTTTCATTTCTCACCCTAAATGACTGCTTTTTTTTTTTTTTTCGTACCATCACATCTAAAATTCCTATGTAAGGGCAAACAAACCTATGTTTAAAGATAGCCTGCTATAAATCATCCTACAATTCCATAAAGACAGTAAGACTTCTGTCCCAATCACCAGGAAATGAAATGTCAGTAATATTCCTGAGTTCTACTTGCCTACTCCTAGATAGTCCATTTAATTAGGCAGTCTCAAAGCCAAAACACTTTAATAAGAACTGTGCTTTTTTTCAAATGTAATACATTTCAAAAAAAAATGTACATTCTCTATTGCAAAGTCATTTTCACTTTGCTGATCTACAGAGTACAGCCTATCCTTACCTTGCTTCAAGTCCATGAGTTCTTTTCAGCACACTCACCGATAACACAAATAATTCTTTGTATTTTGCCTTCAGACACTGAAAACACACGTACACACCACCCTACACCCAAAGGCAAAATGTTAACTACATATTGAAAGAAGGAATTATGGCAGCTTCTTGTCTCTCAAAGACACTACTGTTGCTGTTCCACTCAGGGGCCTAGTTGCTGATGCTAGGGAAATACTTTTAGTGTCCCAGGCACATCTTTTTAGGCCAGCAAGTCTACCGTGACCTTGTAAAGATCCTTGTTTTATGAACTTTTATCACTTTCTGGCTCAAATTATCACTTCCCACAATACTGAATAAATCTGAGGTGGTGGCCAGTGCTCCTCCTCAGAATCCTTTTGCTATTGGTGCAAGATATAATTACTGGAATGGGTCCTCACACAGGATAGGACACTTGGCACCAACTTTTGTCAATAGCTAAAGAGTGGCATGCCACCAACCTGGGAAGAACGTGGCAACAGCAAATGGAAAGACGGCTGGAAAGCATCCTTCCAGAGGCTTTCAGAGCACTTGAGATCCAGCTTCTGCTGGGTCCTGGCAGGGATTTGCCAGAGAGGGAGGGCATAGAGACATGGGCAAGAGGTGTCCAACCGGCTTCCTAGCATGAGTTCTCACTGCAGCAAAGGCACACTGCACTCCCTGGCTGCTTCTCAGACATACATGCTGGGACCCAGGCATTCAGGCTCTCAAGGTTCTTCAGCCAATATGCAGAAACTAAGCAGGAAGAAAAGCAAAGAAAGATCTATTTATATACCAGAGAAGAATACAGGAGAACTTACCTTAGGCAAAAGCTCAGGTTAGTAAATTAACACCACCCACCCCTCAATGGCTATTTCAAACAACTAATAGCTATCCAGAAATCTCGCCTGGAAGAGACATTAAAAGATCCAGAACAGGATTTAACTTTTCAGATCATCTTAAAAAAGAAAAGATAGAGCAAGCTACGGTACAATATAAAATGTTTACCCAATTATTAGGAAACTTTAAACAGTTTTATAGATGGGAACAAAAAACAATTTTGGGGACAAAATATCGGAAAACTAAGAATTTAAGAAGTTCACACAGCTAGGGATTGGGGGGCTTAGGTAAATGAACTGAAAGTGAGAATCATGGAAGAGAGCTACATCAGAACTAGCTGCTGAGTCTTCTCATGTCACACACTCCCAAATGGCGTATTTAGCATTCAGCAGACTTATTAATGAATAAATGTCCAACTGGAATTAACCAGCACCTCATTCTGGAAGGCTGTTCTTGGCAAAAATATAAGATCTACAAGGCAGAGCAGGATAATTGGTGGTAATAAGGTAAGGCTGTGCTAAGCTGTCCACATTCTTTAGAATAATATGCATTACTATACCAAGTTCAGGGCCACCATCACCAACCTGTCTCTCCACCCTGCCACCGAACAACATGCAAAGGAAGAGTGAAGCTTCTAGATTCCAAGAGACAACTTTCCAAATTTCAAAGTTGGCCTATACCTGACAATATATTTAGTGAGGATCTGTTATTCTTACATAGAGGCAAAAAGCTATTTGGTTGATGGTTGAGCTACAATGAGAGGTGAAACAGCTGGTGCAGCCTGCAGCCTGTCCTCCTGCAGGGAAGAATCATTCCATCCTCAAATTTAAGGTGGCAAAGCTCTGTTGCATCTGACCAGCGACCCCCACCACCACCACCACCTTTTCCCCTCTCATGCATTATTACTGTTATGTTTCTTTAAATTCAATCTGCTCCTTAAGGAAACTCCCTGGCAAGTGAAAACAGCAGCAAAGGTAAAAGAATGCAGAGAATTTGGCTGCTGCCTGCAGTATTAGGAAGAACAGCAATTACTCAACTCTCTCCTAGTGTCAAGAGGCAGAAATGAGCATGTGAATTTGGACAAGTTTTGGCCTGTCTGTTCAAGCTTCTCCCTTTGCATGTGTCACCTACCTACCTCATAGCCATAATAATTAATGAGGCAGATGAGAAAATGGAGAAAGAATGAAGGCAGCAGGCTGGCTCACAGAAGAGAGGTGTATGGTCCTCCTTGGGTCCAGATTAAGCCACCGTTAGTATGACTGATGTCACTAACTTCACACTAACCATGTTGGCTGCTCTGCTGCCTCCCATTGAACACCACCATGGCAGAAATCTAAGGCTTTTCCTCTAAGCCTTTCAATTTACAGCACCTGGCAGTCAGGTGGACACCACCATCGCTTCTTACCTAACTGCAAACACAATATCAGACTCCCACCCAGCGCTTCTAGGTCATGACAACATCGCTTAAGGCTCTTCTGGTCATGAGATCTGTCATCTGATTCAGTTTCCCCACTTGCAGGTAGGTAACTATTTCATTCCCTTTTGACACACTAAGGCAGAGTGAACCTGAGGAAGTTGAGGGGGTTTTATTTAAGTCCCTGAGCCATCAAGGGGATGTCGGAGGACCCAGAAGCTGGAGCGATTCTTTCTATCCTTTATCATGCTACAATATAAATCCAGGAATTTGGTGATACTGCCCTTTCTGAGCAGCCTTAAATCATTTCTGAAACAAGCTAGGATATAAACAAACACATTAACATGCTTTTGATTAAAATACAGGAATTTATTTGGTCTTTCAGTTTTACATCACGGATAGTGGTAATAAGTTTTCCTAGAATTTGCTTTAAAATATAAGAGCATGGATTTTTTTTTTTTTTTAACGGACACAACACAAAATCTTTATTTTTGTTTATGTGGTGCTGAGGATTGAACCCAGGCCCCGCCCTTGCTAGGGGAGCGCTCTACCGCTGAGCCACAATCCCAGCCCCCAGAGCATGGATTTTTGAAAACCACCCAGCATACCCATTCTTTTCTCAAGCCATTTTAAAAACCTTCTACTTTGATTTCTAAAGATTCAATTTTCTGAACTTCATCCTTTCCCACAGACTATAAATGCCCATATCTTTGAAAAACCAAAGTTCCCAACTAGGGTAAGGGAGGGAAGTCTTTCAAGATCTGCTTTTGTACGATTTATAAACATTCTGATGGAACGCGAAGCCCACAGCTCTCATGTAAGATTCCTCACGTGCTATGAAGTCCAAGACTAGTTCAGGTCGAACATCCTCAAGGCGACACTGCCTTATTTTGGAGGGTCTTTTGGAGTCACAACTCTCCCACACGGAGATGCCTTTGCTTTTATCACATCTGTGAACCGTTTTGCTAGTGGCCTTTGGATAAGAAGCTAAATAAGTTACCTCTTGTAGACCAGGACTCTCTGCAGGCTCAGGTTTCATCCTGCCCTGCCAGGAATTCCTTTCTGTTTTGAATCTGAGATGTTTGTTTATGGTTTTTGTTTTGAAATACTAAATAAGACAGGCATAGTCTCTAGTTACAGCTTATATCTTTTTTTTTTTTTAACCTTGTGACACCTATAGTAATAGGTTACTAAGGACTTAGCTAAAATTTCTAAAGAGTAGTTGCTCCAAATTCTCAGGAATTGGAAACGTAAAATGACAACACCCTAAAATACATTTAATAATTTTCTTTCTTAAATATTCCAAAAACAAATGTTCTCAGGATATTTCAAAATTAGGGTGTTGTTTTGGGTTTAATTAGCACATATTTAAAAGAAACCCTAAAACTATCACTGAAGTTTTTCCCACTTTGCTTATAGGCTACATGTTTGTATATCAGCACTCCTAGTACAGAGGCCCTATAATGACAGGTATGAAAGAGTGTCTGGGGGCAAAATTCAGTTTCTACCATGCTTTCAAAAGATTTAATTGTCAAGAATAAAAATCAGTTATAACCCAGTGATTCTCAGCCAATATTTACTGTATAAAAATCATATTCATTTCCAGACATAATGGAAAAAGCCATAGTTAATAGGCAGTACTGTGGGACCACACCTACACTAGGAACTAAAGAGAAAAGAATGTCAGATATTTTAAGTCTAGGTGTTCTTCCTTCCCAGCCTTCCTCTGTGGCACAAAGACTGTCCAGAGCCTCCACCAGGCAAATCCTGGTAACCCTGCAGTACTTTGCACAGCACAGATGGTCAGAAGGCCTGGAACAGAGGAAAGCAACACAAAGGTACTCACTTCCATGCAACCACATGCCATCAAGCTTAACATGTCAACTCTTACAAAGTATGAATTTAAAATAGCTCTTTAAGCCGGGCACGGTGGCACACACCTGTAATCCCAGTGGTTTAGGAGGCTGAGGCAAGAGAATTGCAAGTTCATTAACCAGCCTCAACAATTCACTGAGGCTCTAAGCAACTTAGTGAGACCCTGTCCAAAAAAAAAAAAAAGGCTTGTCATGTGGCTCAATAATTAAGTGCCCCCTGGGTTCAATCCCTGATACCAAACAAATAAAATAGTTCTTTAGAAATAATGACTCAAACCAGAAAATCAAGCAATGTTCACACTCTGCAGAAATTTCAGAGGCTAGGAATTACAGTTACACTGGATCAAACCAAGGAAGCTCTCCTTCTCAGTACTGCAGAGTCTTCTTCTCCAAGACCAGAAATTCCCCTCTCAGCCTCCTGCTGAAGAAATTTATGTAAGAGGTATGAATATGCCCACAAAGTAGATTTCTAAATATTATTATTATTATTATTATTATTATTATTATTTTGGCAATACTGGGAATAAAACCCAGGGCATTGTGCATTCTTAGGCAAGTGCTCTTACCACTGAGTTACATCCCCAGAGCAGACTTCTAAGTTTACATACAGACTAAACAAAGAAAAAAACGATAAAGGATGGAAATTAGAATATTATTTTTTAAGTCTATTTGCAACCAAGAACTCTAGTAGCAACTAAATATATAATCTTAAAAAATATACATTTATGTATTCACACACAAGATGTATTATCTCTACTCTCACTACACAATTACTTGATAGAAAGTTATTAGTGACCATTTTCATAGATGAGAAAACTAGAGTCCAGAAATAAGTTTGTTCTCAAGAGTTAAAAACTAACACAGAGCTGAGATTTGAACAAAGGTTTTTCTAGCTATAAGGACTTTTTTTTTTTTTTCATAAAACACCCTGCACAAGAGGAATGGGGAAAAGGAGGGAGGAGAGGAGACTCCCAGGTCTTGCTTGCTGCTGCATCCTGCACTACAACTTCCCTGTTAGTCAGAGTTAGGGCCCCTCCTAGTTGCCTCTGACATGCTCAGCACTTTCCTATCTCAGGGCTTAGTGTCGTGAACTGCAATGAATTCTCTCAGTTTTCCCTATCTACCATCAGGCCATGACCTCTGTGAAAGCAGGGCCTTTATCTTATTTATTTTGGCTGGAAAAGAATTATTATAATAGCAAGTGACATTCATCAGGTCTTATTGAATACCATAGTCTATGTGCTACAAAAGCTTTACACACATGGCATTTTATTATGCAAAGTGTGGTCCTGAGACCAGGAACACTGTATCACCTGGGAGTTTGTTAGACCTGCAGAATCACAGGCTCTACCCTAGGCCTACAGAATCAGAACCTGCTTCTTGTTTTTTTGTTTTGGTGCTGGGTGCTGCAGATCCAACCTAGGCTTTGGGCATGTTAGGCATACATTCTACCATTGAGCTCTACCTCCAGTCTGAGAACCTGTGTTTTTTTAAAAAAAATTTTTTTAGTTGTTGATGGATCTGTTATTTAATTTATTTATTTATATGCGGTGCTGAAGATCAAACCTAGGGCCTCACACATGCCAGGCAAGCGCTCTACCACAACTCCAGCCCTGAGAACCTGCATTTTTAATAGATCCCAAGGTGACTCTGTGCACATTAAAATTTTGAAAGCGTAGTTTTACAAAAGCGGCATCACTACTTTATAGCACAGTGACCAGATCCATGACAGACAGATAATTTGTGGGTCCAAGGTGGCAGAGAGACCAGTTGAGCTAGCAAGAGAATAAATGGTTAAACTAGAAAGGACTGGAGTGGTTAAACCTCTGGTTTTGTCTAGTTTGCACCAAGTACATCAACAAGACACTAGGGCCCTGGTGGGATAGAGCTATGCCAGGACAAGCAGTTTCCTTGGCTCAAGTCAGGTCAATCCTGGGGGGATCACCAGTATAAACACTCTCGAAGTTAAGCAGCAAAATCTTCTTCTAGAATATACTGTGAAGGAAAATATACATTACTGATTGTGGTGAGTTTAGGTTACCCCTCCTCCCCAAATTAAACACCAGCCTACAGATAAATGGTTAAATTTATAATTCCTATGACATATGCAAAAAAAAAATCCCAAAGATATAATTTTTGTAGATAGGACATAACTATGCATTAAGAAGAGAGGCATCAAATAGCTTCAGAGGCCTTAATAAAGTTTAACTCCATGAACTTGTGGTATTGGGATACAGTTGTGTATATGTTGGGGTTGAGGGGGCCTGAAGTCAGTAACAAGGCACTCTTTTTGTAAAATCCCAAACTCCTTAACTACTGACAATCAGTGACTCAGGAAGATGAAGACGAGGAGGAACAAGGGAATGAGCCCATGTCTTATTGTTTCACTTACACTAGTTAGTAGCCGTGCTGTTAGCATTTTCCACATGCCATTACTTCTAGTACTTCCTGGGCATTCACTGAGTTCCTATATCAAACCTGTTATTTCCTCCACTATACAGATGAGAAAACTGAGACACACAGAATCAAGAATACAGATTTCATCTCATAAACCAAGTTCCTAACCATTACACTCTTCTACCAAAGTATAGGTATTTCACGTGGGGAAGCTAGTGGGGCTGGAGGAGTGAGGTAAGGAACTGACATCTGCTCATTTTGCAACCAACAAAGAAAAATAAGGCTTTTTTTTTTTTTTTTAAACTTGTGCCCCAAATGAACACTCATTTCAGTTTTTACTCTGAGGGCATTCTTAAATATAGGCATATTCAAGCACTCCTCTGTCCACACTGAGGTCTTAGTCTAAGTGCAGTTTTCCATGAATGACTAGGCTAAAGGGCCAGGGAAAGCAGCAAAGAGAGGGAAGGTGAGAAGGTGAGAGGTGCTAAGCCAGGGGCACCTCCCAGTCCACCACCCACGCTCCCATGCCTACTACAACAAGCTAGAACAAAGAGAAAACCACCCTCAAAAAGAAACCTGCCACTGTGAATCACAGCTAGTAAAGTGTTGAGAATGTAGCCTGTTCTCAAATGTGGGAAACCCTCTGATATGCACTCCACAAGCTCTAAGGAGGATGGGCAGGATCCCCTTTCCCACCAAAAAAGGGCTCAAACGGCAGCTCCCCTTTCTCACTTTGCCACCAGTGTCTCAAGTGATCACCTGAGATCTTTTAGTTCTGAGGACAAATTTCATCCATGGATCTCATTCGCCAATTAACTGCATACAGACTTGCAGAACCAGAACCACTTCTACTTGGCTTGAACTTAAAACATTATTATGTTGACTTTTTTTAGTCTTTGCTTCTTTATTGTTTTTCTTGATTAAAAGAATGTAAGGAGTCAAGAATATGTCTGAGCAGTTCCCAGGCTCCCCAGCTGCCCCACTGCCCCAGCAGAAGGCCTTGTACAGAGTAGAAAAATCAATGAATGAGTGATTGATTTCTATGCAAAAGCAAGTCAGATCTTTGAAAATACAGCTTTGGGGAATTAGACCTCTAAGAAGGCAGGCTCTTAGTGTTCTTTGTGCATGCTTGGCTAGTCTACCATTTCTTCCTCAAATAATTAAATGAGCTTTACTGGGGTGGCTCCAAAATTCTGATACAAAATGTGCCATATGGAACACAGTGTTATAGGCACCTGCCTCACTGAACATATTTACCTTCCACTCATTTCACCACCTCCTGCCCCGTTGTGTTCACACGATAAAGCTGCTCTGTCATCTCTCCTGCTAGCACCATTGCCCAGTGATGTTAAACACACCCACATTTTTCAGGAATTTCACAATTAATGTCTGGAATGTGTTTTGGATTATTCTTCAAAGGATGATATAGTCGTGCTAAGATGAACTAAGTATTTTTTCCCATCTCCCATTCATCATCCTTTAGTCTACTCACTTATTATCTTTTTAAGGCCATGTATTTCTTTTTTAATCAAATCCTCCGACTTCATAATGCCTGTACCCTGTATCGCCAAGTGGTTCACTTGTTCATACGGACAATTAGTCCTTAATAAACAAGCCACAAAAATCATAGAAATCTGCACCGAATCACTGAACTCTTTTATAAATGCATATAATGCCCATAGCTTTAGGATCTTCAGACAGCTTTCTTTACAAATTAGCCTGACTGCTCACTACTGTAGTACCAACCCACTGGGTGTAGATTTCCTGGTGACTGTAAACATGAGTTACAAACATCTCAAAACTTGCAATTTTTGTCCTTGTGATACTATGCAATTCACCTGTCCTTTGCCAAGTGTTTCTAGCGACAGGACTCCTCAGCAACACGGAGGTCTACAAGCCTAACAAAGCAAAGGTCAAAGAGTCCTGTCATTTGTATATGTGCACTGAATAGTTGGTCACTGGATGTTTTGTCAATATTTACTTTTGGAAGGAACTAATTATTTCCTTGTTTACGTGTACTGGTTTCTCTTCCCATACCCTGTTAACATAACTTTATACACCCTCAGCTTGCTTTTTTCTCCGGCATTCAAAGAGTACACACTACCCAAAGACTTTTGAGACGGAAAATGAAGCCTATTACTCAAAAACAAAGTTTGGACTGCTGCTGGGTTTTTAAATTTTTCTAAATCTACAAGTATTAAACTTTGCCCCTCTTCTTCCTTATTTAATTGGTAAAAATTAAAATTCATGAGCTCTTAACTCCAAAACCTACTACAAATCAATGAGAGCAGCTTCCATGTGACTCATGCAAACCAAATGCTTTGGTGCACTCACTGGCCTCCTAGAGCCTGTTGTCTGGGCCTCACCTCAGATCAAGACATTTTCTTCCAAGCAGCCAACATCCCCACTGACTGTCTTCTAGTAATAAGGAAGGAAACTCTACCTTCTAATTCTGGTCTTAGTTCTCTAAGTACAGTCCTCTTCACTGCCCCCACGAAAAACAGGTAGAAGGAAAGGCTAATATACCTGTGGGGTGTGTGTGTGAGTGGTGTGTGTGTGTGTGTGTGTGTGTATGGGGTGGGGAGGGCGCTGTACTCTGAAAGAGATAGTATTTAAATAACAGTGGTTTTGAAAAATATGGGAAATAAAAAATCACCCTACAGCAGTCCTCAGAGCAAAGTAACTCAACAGTATTCACTTAGTTGGTAAACACTCTGACCTCACAAACTATCAAACTCAAGCCATCATGAGCCCTTTTATTACCAAGAGCCAAAAGGGTGGCCATACTTCTTCACCTTGCCCCACCCCTTACAGAAGCATAATGTACTAACCCACACAGAAAAAAAATATGGTCCTCATCCCCTTAGTTCAAAATATGATTTTCACTGTTCAATCAAAACATAACTTCTAGAAAACCTCACTTCCTTAGTTTTTCAAAGTTCTGATGCCCCAAAGAGCTCTCCTATCCAGACTTCTTCCTTGGGGATTCAAAACCTCAAATTGTTTCTCTAGATTCTAGGTGATTTCCCTGGAAGTGAGTAACCCAGCCAAGCAAACAGTCAGGTTAGGATTTTGCAAGGGGCAGCAGGAAGACTTGCCAATGAATGAAAACAGGAAAAGGGAACTTCAAGCCCCCAGGGACCAGAGAGCACTTTTTAGACAGAGAGTGAGAGAAAACTTTGGATACCTGGCTCCATTCTCAGTTTTTCAAATGAACTTGGTCAAGAAGAATTATAATTATTAAATTGAAATTTACTTAATAACATTCTAAACTATGCTGAGAAGAAATTCTATGTACATCTTGCGTGATTCATAGCATATAACTCATCACATTATTTAGTCTTTCAGAAAACTATATTTTTCTATAGGCTTATTTTCTATGGAGGGGACTCTTCATTCATTTATTCCATGTACTTTCATTGAGAGCTCACAATGGGTCAGCTGCCTTAAAAACCTAAGGCACTGAGCCACAGGTTGAATATGTGCACTGAATAGTTGGTCACTCGATGTGCATTTCAGTCCATGATTTATCTAACTCATTTTGGAAATGCAGTTAAAAGCATGATCCCTGGCCCCAACACCAGTATGGGAGTAATGCAAAAATTATTGCAAGTTGGCAAACAGCAATGTAACTTGTATTTAAATCATGCCATCAAAACCAGGTAAGTTAAGTCCTAACACTTCTGTACCATGTAGTATGTTTCTGCATGAAAACTTTAAGTTTTCAAAGGAGTTTTCATTAACAGATACAACCAGTAGGGGTCATTTTAGTGCAAAAATTGCAGCATGAGAGACTTTAACATGAATAAAATGTCAATTCTTAATGTTAGTTATGATAATCCACATACATGAATTTCTGAATAAAAATGGAAACTGAGGGAAACACTGGCCATTGAGAAATTTCTTGCTGAGTAACAAAAACAAATCAGAAAAAACGTCTGTACATTCAAGAAATCAGTGACATGTAAAGACCTCTCCAATTCCTAGAAGAAAAGGTTACTCTTGTATTTTATGCTTTCTATAAATACTGTAGCAATATGCAAATCTTTGGAATGTTAAACATACATTTGAAAATGTCTGTCTACATCCAATGATTAGATCAGGCCAGGAAACAATGTCCTTACCTTGTTTTCATGGATTTAGAATGCAACTTGATTGCTGCTTTTAGAATTATTTAAAAAAAAAAAAAAAGTGCCTGAGCACACAGCTGTGGTGACTGAAAACAGGCCTGTTAAATGAAAAGTGCTTCCAAAGAACACTGAGATACAACCATGTCAAGAGATACTTCTAAGCATTTTCAAGGCTAAAACCAAGTGCACTGGTGTTACCAGAAAAAAAGGAAGCCATGAAGAATCGCATCATTTCAGAAGAATGAAAGGCTTACCAATACACTGCCAAAATAACTCCATGCTGCGACATGGGATGTTGCTGCCAAAACACTTGGTTACTGTAAATGTTTTCTGAGCATTTCCTTCACCAGAAATATATAAAGAATGAATAAACAAAGGTTAGATTATTTGGAGCCTCCAAAGTCCTCAGAGCACAGCAGTTTCCACTGCATTGAAGCTTGTTTCATATTGCTTGTTTGCAGGTTTATGGGGAGGCTGGATCAAGTTATGTACTTCAAGTGGCAGGGTTCAAAGATGCATCTTTTAGTCTAAGTCATTCAGAATTCCCAAAGTCAAAGGCATAAAATTGTATGAGTTAATCTAACAGACATTTTTCCTGAACTGAGAAACAAAACCATGTTATAAAATGGAACTTCATGCCAGGTGAGAGGCTTGTGTTTCAGGCAAATGAGGTCTTCTAACCAAGGTCCTAAGAGCACAGTAAGAACACCACCCTTCCCTCTGAGAAAAGTTCCCTTCATTCATTACTGCCCACCAGCTTTCAAGCCCCGATTTTCCAGAATTATCCAAACCCTAAAAACCACAGGTTAAAAAAAATACGTGTGTATTTAAAAAAATAATCAACAGCATTGAAGCCTTTCAGTAGATTCATTTTTACCCTTAAGGTTGCCACTCCTTTTCAGTATCCTAGCACAGTAAATACACACATAAGGATGCTTGAGAATAAACCCTCCTGGTCTCTTGGGTGCTGGCTGTGAGTAGTAGGGCAGAGGGCGTCTGTCCCTCCTTACTGCTCCCCCACAAATGAGGCTGCTGCACTCTGTTCACTCACCAGAATCCCTTGAACAGCATCACTGCCCAATGTCAGCCAGAGCAGGGATCCCACTTTTAACCAGCACTCCCGGAGCCCTGCCCATTTGCCAAATAAAATGAACTTACTGTTTCTCTAGACCCCAAACCTGGCCAGCACCCCGAGGTAGAGGCAGGCGGACAAGGACTAAGGCTGACACAGAGGTTCCCCAACGAGGGAGATTCCACTAATCTAATCTCTGTCTCCCTCCATCAGTCTCGACACCGCGCTGCACAATGCTCGGTGGAGAAGCCTACAACACAATCCCCGCTGTCAAACAAACAAAACGAAGGCACCGGCAACACCACGCGCGGATATCGGATCTTAAAAAGCAACCTCTAATAGTCCGCAAGAACTTTTCACTCCCAGGTGCAATCCCCACCTTCCACCCCGTTCTGTCCAGGAGAGAAAGCCTTTGACCATTTTCAATAGGCAAATAAATGAGTAACCACCGTAGGCAACTTCTCTTGGGCTGACATATTTCCGAGCTGAAACTGATTTATATGCGAAGGAGGAGGAAGGCGGTGAAGGAAGAACACAAGGAAAAAATAATAAGAGTCACACAGGGAGTGTGTGTGCTGAAAACGCGACTCCTCCGCCAACGGAAAAGGGCTACACGGACAGTGTGCAGCACTCGGTGCCACACTGCGCTATACCGGGAGGGCAGCAGGGGCGGACTCCCGAGGGGGCTTGCGCGCGGCAACCTCCGCAGTGCCCCCAGCCCGCGGCACCTCCACCTCGGGGCGAGGGCGGGTCACCCAGCTCAAGCCCACCCGCCACACTTGTGGGTCTGTGCTGGGCGGGGATGCAATCCTGCCCTCGTCCGCTCCCCACCCACGAAATCCAACCTCACCCGCAGCTGGCTAAGCGCCGGGAGGGAAAGGGAGCGGGAACCCGGGGCACCGGGCATCCTCCCGGGGGCGGCGGCTGCCCGTCCTCCCGCGGAGCCCTCTCTCCTCGGGAAAGTCTCAGCCAAACTTTGTTCGGCTCAGCCAGCGCCAAGGGGGCGGCGCGGGCCAGGTGGGAGGGGGCCCGCAGCGGGCGGCCATACCTTCGCAGACGCCCACTTCGTACTCGGTGATGGAGTCGCCATTGAGCGGGGGGCGGATGACACAGCGAAGCCCCCGGTCGCAGGCTCCGTGGAGCCCGAAGGCGCCGCCGCAGCTCTCGTTCCTCTGCCGGGCGCACATGTAGCAGCAGCCGCAGATGCCCTGCACAATGCTCCCCGGGCAGCTCCTGGGCTCCTCGCACTTAGACTCGTCGCAGGGCAGGNCTCCTCCTCCTCCCACCCGGGCGGCCGGGCCCTTCCTCCCTCGCACGCCTCCTCCTCGTCTTTTCCCCCCTTCTCCTCTTCCTCCCGGAGCCGGGCGCACCGAGCCTGCCCTGCGGCCGCGCTACTGCTCTGACCCTGGCACCACGAATGCGCTGCGTCTCGGCTTGCCTTGGTTGGGGCGCACCCAGAGAGCTGGGAGAATCGCCGCGTCCCGAGCGCCCGCCAGCACAGTGGCCACCGCGGCTAGCCTGGCAGCACCCGGGGCCAGAAGGCTACACCAGTGCCAGGCAGTTTTGAGTTCGGAGACCCCAGAATCTCCTGGCCAGGGCGATTGCTGTAATCTCCGCTGGGCACCCGCTGAAGCGAACCCCAGGAAAGGGAAGCAAATGCATGGAAGCTCCGCAAACTGGACAAGAATCCATCTTCCACTCGAGCTGGGAATAGACTTTGTAAAAGATTATGTAATGGAGTCTCGGGAAGCTCGAGACGTCTCCAGCGAAGCTGCTGGTGAATTAATTAAGTGCTTTAAATGGTCTAGGTAAATATTCCGCCAGGGTTGGGAGGACTGCTGGGGATGACTGTGGTTTGAGTTGAATTTTAACTGTCCACTTCATGTTTTGTCGCTCTGCTGTCTGTGCCAAGGTGCTGTATTATGGGCGGGGGTGACTGGAAAGTAACAGCTGAACCCTTGTCCCTGGAGTAAGACGGAATACTGGATTATTACAAGTCTTGACCTGGGGCGAGACCCGTAGTCGCATGCATCATCAATGTCATCTGACATCTGACATTGCCTTTTTTGTTTCCCAAGCTTACAGACAAAAGTGATGGGTTCTTTTTCTTTTCTTAAAAAAAAATGTACTGTGTGTGTATTAATAAAGAAGATGTGTGGTAGAATGGTCTTTGT
The DNA here is from genome assembly GCF_001458135.2 of Marmota marmota marmota. Classification (NCBI taxonomy): domain Eukaryota; kingdom Metazoa; phylum Chordata; class Mammalia; order Rodentia; family Sciuridae; genus Marmota; species Marmota marmota. The sequence goes on from NW_025999977.1 coordinate 32,477,118, forward strand.
GATGAACCAGGTGAAGAAGCTACCGAAATTATGCAAAGTGCATGGTGTGGAGATTGTTTCTCTTCTGCGGCTGGCGGAAAAGGTTCTTGCAGTGATGTATCTATAATTGATGAGATGAGAACCAATGATCGTCCTGGAAGTTACCCACCATTCACAGGAGTATGTGTACTAGGGTAAATAAAATTAATGAACTGATAGAAAGTAACTTGGATCAGTATGGGGATGGGGGGTCTGATCTTGTGGCAAGTATGAAGTGGGCGTGGATGGTGACCCTCTAATTCAAGATGGTCTGGCAGCAGAAACCTAGCGGACAAGTGGTTTCTGAAAATCCTGACTAATGATCCAAAAGTTAATAGAAGCAGTGTAAAGAGAAAGGAAACAAAGATACCTTTGAAATCTTCTGTTTGTGGAACAAATTTATACTTATGATTAATACTTTGGTTTAACCACATTAATCCTCAACCAAAAAAACAAAGTTACCAGTGGAATATTCCCCCATTTCTGCCATCAGAAAACTATAAGCATGTCTTCAATCACATTCCTTTATTCTGAAGAGAGGAAAGGACTCACTAATCTCTACTCTATAGTCTCTTATCACTGATTATTAGGGAGTCACAGGGAATTTGTTCAACATTTAAAAGGGGGAGGAAGTACCCCGTCTTCCAAGAGAGTTTAAAGGGCTGTGGAGGAGAATTAGTTTCCAGGGATATTGTAGAGACAATTCCTGCAATGGTGTAGGGTTCAGGTTAGATGATCTTCAAAGACCCTCATACCCTAGGGTCCCATAATAGGTATTAAGTGGTAAAATCATTTAAAACATGCCAGGTTTTCTACTAGCAACACCAAAAAATAAAACACACAACTCCGTTAAATATTAAGTTGTTTCTTGTAACCCAACAAGGCACCCGCACTTTTCTATGGGATTTGCCAACAAACTGTCATCATTGTACTGTGTTAAAAGGCTGCTTTCACTCTTGGAGAGGAGGTTATCTGTATTTCTGTCTAAATGCAAGTATAAAGACATTATTAAAATGTAGCAAAAAACATGTAGGACTCAACAGGAGAAGCCAAGGTCAGATGATGGAAAAAAAGGCAAATGTGAGAGAGCCACTATCATTTTAAAAAGGGTGGTAATGATTATTGCCAAAATTTTGCTTTTTTTGTTGTTTGTGATTTTCCTCTTTTAAAATCAATGTATTAAGGATTGAGACAGCTACAGATTGAGCACAGGCAAGGGACAACATGGAGGTCGATATCTATCCTTAATGGGCCTTCAGAGACAGAACCACCTATAAGGTAGATAGACACAATATGAGAAAGGCTGACTTCTCAAAGGAATTCTAGTCAAGCTTAGCAAGGACTAAAGAGATTCTTAAGACTAAGATGGATGTATCAGCGCAAAAGAATCAAGTTACACATGGTTCTTCTTTGCCATAGAATTCATAGTTATAGAAGCAATGGAGAAAAGATTTCTTGAAGTTTCTCAGTGGCAAATGAGAAATCTGCAAGGGCCTGGCAGCTTATTTGAAACAGTATGTGAATGAGGAGCTCAGTTAAACTCTTTTCTTCTCTGGGATTCTGCAGAGACCAGAAGCTAAGGCTCAAACACAAAATGTTTCCCTCATCTTCAGAAGCCAGATTAGGGGTACAGAAAGAAGTTGGGTGAGCCCAATATAACGGCAATAGGATGTCATATGAGAAAGTGGACTGGGAAGGATTACTTGGACCTTGAATGGCATGTACATCTAACAATTAGAGTCATGCATAGAAAATGGCTAAATGCCTCTTTCTTTAGGAAGCCTCCTGGAGTTCATTCTCTTCTCTGTTTGACAATATTTTGTAAGTACCTCTGCTTATAGCATTTATGATTTTATTTTATCAGTAGTTCTTTAAGTAACCCTGAACCCAGTTAGACTGTCAGCTCAGGAGGGGGTGGAATTTAGGAATGCAAGATGCATGAATGAATTAGTTGAAAGGGAAGAGAGGGAAGAATTAAATACAAAAAGATGTTTGGATATTTTTGTGTGGCCCTTCTCTTGGTTTTAGTAAATACCCCTAAAATTAAGCACTTAAAAGGGATGCTTGGGGCAGGAGGGAGTCTTCCAAACTGGGGGGAAAAAAAAACAGTCTCAAAGGAAAAGGAATTAGAATGTATTTCTGATGGAGGTCTGGAAGAAGAGAGTGTCTGCCCCCTATTGGCCACTGGGCATGTTGGACGGAGAGGATTAATATACTTGAAAACGCCTGGAAATCAAAGTGTCTAATAGAAACGAGAAAGCACTAGACAGAATGCTGGTATTAGAGCCTTCCTCCCAGATACAACGTCTATTCTAAACTTTTGAGTGGACTCACACTCTTTGGGATGTGCATACTATTTATATTTTCCTGAAATGAAAAATGTAGAAGTTGTTTTTTGAGTTGGATACAAGTATTATTATAGTGGAGTTGCACAAGAGAAAAAGTTTCATCATTTTATAAAAATGTGTCATACATTTTAGAAGAAATCAGGACAATAGGTCTGGCTCCTTCTGCCTCTTCCTGCCATATCTCTCTGGTCCCCATAGCTGGGATCACTTACATAGACTCTCACCTAATCTAGGCCTTGGCCATTTCATGACATAAGTGAAACCCTAAATCTATGGGCTTAGCTATCTGATTTTGGTATCTGTATCTGGTACTTGGGCTGTACTATCACCACCTAGTACTTCATATTTACTAAAGGGGTCTTGTCTTATCTACTCTACCAGTGAATGGTAACTGTTCCAGAGATACTAGAAGAGTAACAAGGCCTGGACATAGAACACAGAATTCTCTGCAAGGTTTAGCCTAGGGGACGAACACACACACACACACACACACACACACACACACACACACACACACACTCCTCCCTTTCTCCAAACGAGTTATTTATGCATTCTGCATTCATTTTCTCCTCTATAAAGTGGACACAAGAATAGCAAAATTACAGGGTATTGTATAAATCAAAGATTGTTCTCCTATTTTGTTATTTGTTAGAGTTCTTCTAATTGTCTTCTAGTTTTTATGCTTGGGTGGGAATCTCTGATATGGGATATCTTAGCATCCATTCCTCTGAAACATCTGCCTGCCCAGAAACTTGCTGTTTTTCCTTCTTAGGATCTTCTGTTGGTCCTGCTTTGGCAGTCTGTCTAATAGAGGGGTTTTAGCTTTTGTGATATTTCCTTGATCTCATTTGAAAGAACAATAATTTATGATGATAATAATAAGTGATAGCTAACATTTAGAAAAAGCATCTTAATTGCTAGTCAATTCGTTAAGCACTTCATATGGGTTATTTTAATTAATCTACAGAATACTCCTTTAAGTCCAAAGCCTTATATTATCTCCAGTGTCTTATGTTATCTTCATTTTACAGTTGAAGAATCAGAGGCACAGAAGGTTGTACGTATGGATATCAAGTTTGGAACTCAGTCCTGTTCAGCACCACATAAAAATAAATAAATAAAATAAAGATATTGTGTCCATTTACAACTAAAAAAATATTTTAAAAAAAAGCTATGGTGCATTTCCATCAAATTTTCACATACTTGTTCAATTATTTTCTTTGATAAATTCTTAAAGTGAAATTATTGGTGGGTCAAAAGTTATGTACATTTTGGCATGCATTGCCAGACTGCCCTCCACAAACACACATTCCCTCAAACACTTAGGGATAGTTCTCATCTTCCAAGCTTGACGGCCCTTCATGTTAAAAACCTTTTTCAGTTGCTTTAAAAGCATCTTACATTGTAGAGCCTTTTACCTCTTTTGTCAACTTTTAAAAAATCATTTTCACATTGATTATTCCATTAGATCCTTAAAAATGTTCAGCATTAGGAGGTTTTAGTTATGGATCATCGAATGTTTCAACCTTACAAATTATCAAATCATGTAACCTGGCAAATTGTATGCTCTACGGTTTTTTAAGGGAAAGTGTTAGGTATTTAATTAAAATTTTCTTCTAAGAAGGAATGCTTTTATAAAACTGAACTTATAAAATTGGGTGAATTATTAAGATCCTCCCCTAAAGGTGAGGCTATTTGAGGTCAAATGGACTGAAAGCCATTTTTTTTTTTTTTTTGGATAGCTAGAAAAAGCAAAAGTATGAAAATTGAGAAGAGAGAACCCAGCCAGGCATTTCAATGAGGAGGAGGAAGTTCCACTTAAGTACAATTCTACCTACCTCTCTGTCTTCTCTGTTCAACTTCTTTTCTCCTTCATGTCTTCAATAACCTGAAGATTCATAGCTTTAAATTGCAACCATTCTTCCTCCCAATCTATATGGCATCTACATCAATAAATACAATCAAATTTATTTCAACCATGACATCATTGCTCCAATGTTCTTATAATGTTTGTTTGGGAATTGAATTGGGTAGTCCCTTGAAGAAACAAGCCTTATTGTTTGTCATATCTAACCCAACGTATTATAACTCAGGCAGATTATCTTCTTCATTCACTAGACATGGCTCTATTCTCTTGTCATCTTTACCAAGTTCATCCTCAAAGGAAGCTTTGCATTTATTGGGAATATTGAAAGGAACTAAAACATGTTCAAAAGAAAATAGCAAAAGAAGAGTTAGGAAAAAAAGGTAGGCATTGATAATATTCATGGGAAAAGCATACAGCTTTTCCAACTGCTGACAAGGAGACCTGATCTGAATGTAAATTCTCGTATGATAATATTCTTGAGAATGCTGAGGCTTTGCATTCATTCCTATATATCCTGCAATTACTTTGTCATTGAGATGAGGATTCATTACCTATTTTCTGGTGGGAAATGGTAGGTTTCACCATTATCTCTGTTCCTTCTCTTCAATCTGGACACACATCTAACCAGCATTTACCAGCTTCCTTGTAGTTTTTTTTCTGGAGTCATGAAATGTGCAGGGAAACAATGGGGAATCTTCTATATGCCTGATATCAAAAGCCTCTCCACCATCCTGCATTCTCTGGTATTCCCTTTCTGCTGGCTGACAGGCCTTCCAAAGAGAACTCTAAAGCACTAGAAGATTCTAAATCCACTAGATAGATGAATCCTGGATCCCTGAATGACTGCATAAATTGGACTTCCCACATACATACACACGTTCACATACACCTCATTGAATCTCACTGGACTTTAATTTGAGTGAGAAATTAAGCAGTGTAAAATGTCACGAGATTTGGGGCTTCTTTATTACAGTACTGAGTCTATCCTAACATAATATTTTAGCTTACACAAAAATGGCCTTTACTGTTTATTCAGAGCCAATCTTTTGTTTATGTTCTTATACAAAATGCAATTTTGGCATGTGTTTACGACTAACTTACATTTGTTGATTGTTTGTGTAATGAATATATAATTCTTAGGCTACCAATCTTGGCATTCAAAATATTTTCAATGTCATTAAATTACAATGAGATCCAGAAGTTTATTAGTACTGATTAGGGGAAATTAGGATAAGTAATATCAAAACTTTCCACTTACTCAAGTGGGAAAACAACCATCTTTATTATGCTGCCCTGTAAGTTTTATTTCCTGAGCCTCCACACTCTTACACGTCTCTGACGGTGGTTATTGGGAGTAACCAAGATCCTGTGTACTTAAAAGAAAATGAGATTCCTCAAATTCTTATTTTTCTTCTTTTTACAAGTCTTTCAGAGTCTTTTTCTTCCTTTCTAAGTCTCCTTTATACTACTATGTGATTTCCCCTTTGACACCTTCTCTACTCTTTCCATTGCATCAAGATCTGCAGATTTATTGTGGACTATAAATAAGCACCTCTTTCTACTTATCATGTGAACTTTAGGAATATTGTAACATTTTGATATGGGAAGCTAAGGTCATCAGACCCATATTCCTTATCATTAACAGCTTAATATTTCTTAATCACCTTACAGGCTATATTTGTTTTGCTTCAACAGCTTTGTCAAGCTCAAACTAAAGCTCACACAACAAATCAAGCTCATTACCCAAAGTTACCAATGTGTTATAACTGTTTAAATGACTATTGGCCTTATATTGGCAAGAGGAAAAAAATGGAAGATTGAGCTCTTAAAGTATGAAAACAGGCAGGAAGAAAAATATAGGAAATAGATTCCAGGAGTGTTTCCATCAGCAGCTGATTACTGCCAAAGATCATGTCATGTTTGCCACTGAGGTTTTGCCAAGGAGATGAGCTAACCAGCAATGCCAATCACAGGTATTTGAAGAAGAGGACTATTCAGTTTTTCCTTGACAAATAATTGACTGAATCAGGAATGTCCTCAATGATGATGAGGCACCATGCCATAAAACGCTCTCATGGAAAGAACATGATCCTAGGAATCAGATTGACCTGGGATCAAATTCTGAATGTGTTTGTCATTGAGCAAGTTATGTAGGCTGACTTTCATTTTTTCATCAACTGCTTCAGAAATTAGCATCTACAAGATTCTGATAATATAAAATGTTCAATAAGTCTTTTATATTGGTATTTTTTGTGATGGAATTAAACAAAAACTACAATAGATATTTGCTACTTCAAAATACCAATGGATACTTGCTACTTTAAAAGCTTGTAAGACAGGGCGCAGTCTGTGGTTCTACAATTTAGGAATACTGCTGTCCCATGTGAAGTTCAAACCCAAGAACCTCGCCTGATAGTCACTATGCTCCCTGGCAATCTGTGTTTTCCCTTATAATGTCATTTTTCCTGTTCATCCCCTCATTTAGAGTATATGATTTTCTATAAGAGAAGATAGGGACTTGAGAGCCAATAAGTTGAATCCTACTTTCCTAATCACTGCACTGATTACAAAAATGTTAATTTCCTTGTGCTTAAAGGGCCCACTGCCTAGTACCAGCAATGTGTAAAGCACGGTTTTGACATATTATAATACAAGTTTATCAAATTAAGTCTACATAAGAAAACTGAAGAAAGTTTCACAAAACTTTTTCATAAGAGAAGACAGTTTGAATCTTGAAGGAAAAATAGAGACCAAGTTTATGAGGTAGGGCAGGGGTGGGGAAAGAATTCAAGCAAAGAAACAATGAAGTGCCTGGAATAGGGCTTGGTACACATCAGGTATTCAATAAATGTTGTTGAAGGAAGAAAGAGAACATGTGTTTTTAGCAATGGAAAAAAAATGTTTTGAGGGCTGGGGTTGTGGCTCAGAGGTAGAGTGCTCGCCTAGCATGCGTGAGGCACTGGGTTTGATCCTCAGCACCACATAAAGTAAAATAAAGACATGGTATCCACCTATAATTAAACAATAAATATTTTTAAAAATATATTTTGAGGTAATTGTATGCTCAATGGGAATGTTAGGAGGTAAGGCTGGTAAGGTTGGGTTGGATGGTGAAGGCCTAAAATCTGAAAGAGTTTAGACTTTTTTATGTGGGAATCTCTGGAGCTTTTAGAGACTAAAGAACCTCATCAGATTCCTATTTTATGAAGATAGCACATTTCATTGATTCTAAGGCACAGTTTTAAGATATTTTAAAGACTCTGAAAGTAGGATGCACTTTACAATTGATGAGATGTCATAGTTTAATTGATAGTTGCTTATTTTTTCTCAGTGGTATATAAAATAATGTTGTTTACAAATGATGGCATCTTATAGTTAGTGAAAAACTGAAAGAAAAGGAACAAAGGGACAATAAAGGGAAGCAAGGAGACCAGTTGGGAGACTATCAAATAGTGTAACTGTCTAGATAATGAGATGTGGTGAAAATCAAATATGCTACAGCAGAGTTTGAAATTCCAAAGTAGATTAGAAGTTCCCATTTTTAATGGGTTAAATCTACTTTTTGGTTTTCCACATTCTTATTCACTTTGTTTTGCTTTACTCTACAGTTAGAAAAAAGCTGCTAGCTTTCCACAAAACCTGTATTTCCTCAGATGAATAGGCTAAGTATAAATAATATTAATTAATATCTACTAGCTTTTGAAATTTTGTGAGCAAAGTACAAGCCCTTAGTTCTCCTAAAAGAGAATACCAAGGACTACTGCATACAAGGTGTGTCTTCTCTTTGTCCTCAGATTTCTTAGAGAAATAAAGAAAATTTATAGTACTGAATAAGGCTTCAAATGTCCCCAGGTCCAACATCTTCATTTTATAGATGAGGAAAATGAAGTCCTGGGGTGCTGATTACTTTAAATTTGCCGACACTTAGAAGCCTCCTTCATGTGCTCCTGTGACAACAGGTTGCCTATTTTTCTACTTCTGAATTAGTTCTGTCTCCAGTGCTAGCTTTGAGCGACAGTGCTAAAGGATCTTCTACCACAAGTGCCACAGTTTTCATAATTTTGTTCCTAATTCCTGTCTTTCTGACTCATTCTATGTTTGGAAACTTTTCCCTTTTACCTAGATACCTGGTTGTCTGTCCTGTCTTCTCATTAGATATGGCATCTGGGATTAGGATCTGCTACTTGGAGATTTGGTGTCCAAGTTTCTGATGGGGCACAATCTTTTTCTATACACTAGAGTCTACCATGCTACCCTGAAGCATTTCACCTGGCAGCAGAGTTTCTATAATCCAGAACTCCCCTGCATTATTGTTCTTTCCCTCTGTCTGATTTCAGATTGTATGTGGCTTGCTAGGTGGAGCTCTGTTGAATATTTGCTCCAAGCTCCCAACTCTAGGATCTTTATTCAATATGAGAACTCCTTTCTCATCTTTAAGAAGCAATATGTACCAATAGGGTGTTCAGGGCTGCATCTCTTCGGTTGGTCCAACTTTCCTGTTCATTAGGGGTCACTTTTAATTGTCCTCTTTGGTCATGCATCTGTACTGCTTGATCAGCACCCATGCAGTTTAGTTCTTAAACATAGTGTCTCCTCTGCTTTCTAGAAATCATTAACTGAGCACATGAGCCTGAGTATATGTTAAATGTTTTTGATATCTCTTTTAATCCTCAGAGTAATCTCATCATAAGTTATGATCAGACATATTTTTTTACAGAAGAGAAACAGGCTCAGAGAAATGATGTAATTATTCCAAAGGGCCATAGGCTATGTGCCTGAGTCAAGATTCAGGTCAAGGTTCTGGTGACTTCATGTTGATACTATGTTGCTTTCCATCCAGGATCAGCTTGTCGGCATGGAGTCTGGTCTGCTTATCATATTCCACATCAAAATGTCTCTGCTAGGTTTCACTGTGTTTCCACGTCCCTAGTTGCTGATCAGGGTGGTGGCCATTTACCTGTTTAGAACTAGGAGTACGCCCCAGTCTTACTGGCTAACTGGGCTTACAGGTCTTTCTTAACTCCCCAACATCCAGCTCATCCTTATCTTACTACTAGGCTAAATCCTGCTTAGATGAGGCAGAAACTGTACATGTCAGTGTCCAGATCTGTGTGAAGATTTTACATCTTTATTCTGACATTGTTACATTCTGAAGCCACCAAAGGATTAAAGGGAGAGTTCCTTGTTCTCATTCTGAACTTTATTTTTTTTTTTTGTAGTTACTAAAATAAAGTTTGAGGACTCTAAGCATATCATCAGAGCAGTTTATCTGCCAATGGTGCAGTGAAACACACATTAAAAAATGCTTTCAGGAAGTAAAACTTGGGCCTAGGGTTGTGGCTCAGTGGTAGATCACTCACCTAGCACACGTGAGGCTCTGGGTTCGATTGTCAGCATCATATTAAAAAAAGATAAATAAGTAAAGGTATTGTGTCCATCTACTATATATATATATATATATATATGTGTGTGTGTGTGTGTGTGTGTGTGTGTGTGTGTGTGCGAGCGCACGTGTATGTGTGTAAAAAAAGTAAAATTGGTGGTTTAGGTTTGAGCAGGCCGTGAATCCAAATACTATTACAGTTACTGAAATTAATGGTAACTATTATTTGTTGATTATGTATATTGTTCCCAGACTTTATGTACATTCTCTTGTTTAATCCCCAAACAATTCTACATAACAGGGACCATTATCTTGGGTTTATAGATGAGGAAAACTAGGCACAAATCAGTTAAGCAACTTGTCTTAGATCAGGTTATAGGTTATCAATCGAAGAGTCAGGATTTGGAGATAGGGTATCTGATTTCAGAGCACAAGCTTTCCATCAAACCTAAAGAATTATAATGTTTTATTTAAACAAATAGAAAATTATAGTGTTGTTTTTTAAAGTAATAACTCTGTTACCTTGAGACAATATATATACCCATTTCCTAAGAATGTTGACATTTCCCCAAAATATTTTTGGAACTGGCCTTTGATCCAATTATAAATCTACTAGAAAATTAGACTTGTTAGGTTCCTAGCCTGGTTTTGATTTTAAAACACCATTAGCTTAGTATAAAAATAGTTCCTTCAATCAACAAAATTGATGAATATTGTCCCTCACAGAAATATACAAAATCAGTTAATTCCCAGAAGAAGAAATAGAAATGACAAATAAACATACAAAAATAGTTTAAGCAAATATAGTCAAAGACATGCAAATTTTAACGAGAAAACAATTTTCATCTATTAGATTGACAAAAACGTTAATGATTGGCAATATCCAGGACTGGCAAGGCTGGAGGCAACAAGGACTTTCATGAATTATTGATAGTACTACAACACAGTTCCTTTTTTTCTGGAAAGCAGTTTGGCGACATATGTGAAGTTTTAGCTGGACATATTCGTGATCCAGATATCATAATTTTGTGGGGTGGATGGTTCCGGGGATTGAACTCAGGGGCACTTGACCACTGAGCCACATCCCCAGCCCTATTTTGTTTATTTGTTTGTTTGTTTTTTGTATTTTAATTAGATATAGAGTCCCATTGAGTTGCTTAGTGCCCCACCTTTACTGAGGCTGGCTTTGGACTCACCATCCTCCTGCTCCGGCCTCCCGAGCCACTAGGATTACAGGCGTGTGCCCCGACGCCCAGCCCAGATACTACAAATTTTTATTGTATCTGGAAAGATATTCATGATACATTGTTGATTTTTAAAAAGAAAGGAATAATATGATAATAATCATGGTAGAATCTCATTTTATTTATATCTATACTTAACTTTATATCTGTCATTATACACAAAAATATCACATATAAATAAAATTCTGGAAAAAATGTTCACACACATATGATGTACATTGGACACAGGCAGCAATAATTTTGGACTGCTTTTAAGAAATGAAACATATTCACAAATGAAGTGGACTTGCCATGTCTGAAGACAAGCTTTCGTTATGTGAAACGTGGATCAGCCTCAAAAGAGAATTTACAAAATTGTTTTATAATATAATGGAAAGAAGATCTCCAAATGGTGAAGGCATTCAAGTGCTCAATATTTGAAGGTGTAATTCTGGACTGATTGTTAACAAAATCGTCATGCTGGTCTTATTGTTGTACCTCATTTGTTCTGTTTATTTACATCAGTTTTCATTAAAAAATTTGAGAACTGAGCCCTAAAGAAATTCACTCACTCCGTGTATGAACAGACAGTAATTTCTTTAGCTTTGGCATGCATTAGTAAACGAAAGCATATTTTTACTTGCTTGACCAAGCTCAGGAATCTGCAAGTCTGCTAACATTGCATTATGTGGATGGTGCGCTGAATAATACCATGTGCCTTGTTGCAAAAGCTGAAGATGCGCTTGTGGAATTTATTTTATTCCGATTTATGAGGACTGCTGCACACAAATAGATTATTGTAGTGTCTGTGATTAATGGGACACCACACGGCTGCATGGACTTCATAAATCATTTGATGGAATGTCTGAGTGAATTTTACTTGCAAAATCAGTTTCAATCAGCCTGGCTTGAAAACTAGGTAAAGCAGAAGGAGCTGTCCAGTTGTGGGAGGTATCAAGGTGGAGCAGCAGTGAGCACTACATCCAGTTTATATCTCCAGTTATCAGTGCTGCGGAGGAGTGAATACACAGCACGTTAATTAAATCTGCAGATGGAATTGGAAATGTCACAAATGCTGAGAAGGCCAGGGAAATGATACAAATTGGCCTGAAGTGATAAGTGGGGGTTGGAATAAAGGCCAAAAAATGTGACAGATTTGTCCGTGTGCACACTTATACGCGCATGAATCTGCGAGTGCTTTGAAAAGTTGGTTAATTTTATAACTCCGTTAAGATCCCAAATATCATATAAAATCTATTTGGGAATAATGAATATTTTAAAAAGTGACTGCATGGTTTTATTCCAAGATCAATAATATTCAGCATTTGTTTTTAAAATAATGATTTTATGGCTTTTTCAATACATAGATAATACATATTCATCACGGAAGAATCAGAAGCCATAGATCAGCAACAATAAAAAATATTCTTTAGACTTTCAATGGGATATATACTCATATAAACAAAAATGAGAAAATGAACTCATGTTGCATATTTAATTTGGTATCCAGCTTTGTGTTGTTGTGATTATTGTTTTATTTTTTCAGTACTGGGAATTGAACCCAAGGTCTTTCACATGCTGGACAAGCATTCCACCAATGAATGACACCCTGCCAGCCCTTTTTTTTAAAATAATTTTTTTTAGTTTTTGATGGGCCTTTATTTTATTTTATTTGTTTATATGTGATGCTGAGAACTAAACAGTGCATCACACATGCTAAGTGAGCGCTCCATCACTAAGCCACAACCCCAGCCCCACCAACCCTTTTCTCTCTCTCTCTCTCTCTCTCTCTCTCTCTCTCTATATATATATATATATATATATATATATATATATATATATACACACACATATATTTGTTGATGGGTCTTTATTGTTATTTATTTATATGCAGTGCTGAGAATCAAACCCAGTGCCTCACATATGCTAGGCAAGCATAGAGTGCTTGCCTACCACTGAGCTACAACTCCAGCTCCACTAACCCTTTTTTTTCCCCCATATTTTTATTGGTGCTTTAGAATTACACATATTGGTGAGATCCATTGTTACATACTCATACATGCAGACAACATAACAACATAATTTGGCCAATATAATTCCCCAGTATTTCTCAATATATTTCAGTCAATATCATTTTCCTTCCTCCTTCCCCCTAGTCTGCTCCTCTACTGATCTCCCTCAATTCTTCTATTTTCATTTTCTTTTCTTCTGTCCACATATGATAGAAAACACAGGAATATTTGCTTTCTGAGTTTGGCTTGTGTCACTTAACATAATGTTTTCAAGTTTCATCCAGTTTTCCACAAATGACATAATTTCATTCATAAAGGCTGAATAAAACTCCATTGTTTATACATACCACATTTCCATTCTACCTTTTCAGATAGCCATTGAGTAACCAGTCTGGTGTCAGGTACAGTTTCTCAATGAACAAGGCAAAAAAGGCCTATGCTTTTATAGAGCTTATAGTGAAATGATTGGAGCATAAATCAGCAAAGAAAAAAAAATCGTATTGGTACTAGATACTTTACATGGAATTAAAATGAAGAGTGTGAGGGTCATCCCAGATAGACTGAATGTTAGAAGACTGTTTTGAATAGGTAATCTTTAAGCTGAAATAGGAATGAGTAGAAGTGAGCAATGCAGTATGAGGTCAGAGTATTTCTGGCAGGGGGAACAGCTAATGCCAAGCCCTAGGCTGAGGACAAGCCTGGGAGACAGGAAGACATTGGGGTGGTGGATGATGAAGAATACAGGAGAGCCAGACAGAGCGAGGAAGGGGCAAAGTCAATGGGTTGGAAGTCTTAATGAATTGCTGATGCAAAGGAAAACTCAGAGCAGTGAACTGTCAGAATAGAGAGACATGAGCAGAGAAGAGCATGCTTGAAACTGAGATTATAGAGGAGCTATAATGGTGATGATGAGGTTAAGCGTAGGAACCAGTGAGTGGGGAAAGTGTGATGGAAAAATAGATCATTGGATGTACAAAGTTCATTAAGAAAAAATATTTTGTACGGCTTTCTTTACTTTCTTTAGATATATTTCATAGTTAACCTACATAAACACATTTTTAAAAATTTTAAAAATACAATTCTCTAGGTAAAATACAAGGATAAATTAAAAGAAAACACTTATATAAAATTTTATGTATTTCAATATTTAAGTGCTTAGATACAATTACATTAGACATAGAAGAGTAGACATATGTTTGCACCTATGCATAATATCTCTTGTGAATTTAACAGCTACAAATACAGATTAATGCAGATGTGTTATGGGGGTGACTTAAGTAGCATTGCTTCAAGTGATACACACACATTTCTAAAATGGCAAAGACCTACTTCCAAGAACTCTTTGTATAGGTCTGAATTTTAAAAAAGAACAGTCTTCTATTTATTGGATACTTGCATTCCTGAAAAATACCATATTAAAACTTCACAAATCCTGTAATCCCAGTGGCTGGGGAGGCTGAGGCAGGAGGATCGCGAGTTCAAAGCCAGCCTTAGCAAAAGAGAGGTGCTAAGCAACTCAGTGAGACACTGTCTCTAATAAAATACAAAATTGGACTGGGGATGGTTGAGTGCCCCTGAGTTCAATCCCTGGTACTCAACAACAACAACAACAACAGAAATGTCAAAAATACGTTGTGTTTCTATGTTAAACATAATTAGGTTCAAGGATGAAATGGCTATAAACAATTCTTTTTAGCAACACGAAAAAATCCAGCACATTAAATAATGGTGCAGGACAAAAGATGAATCTTTGTTTCAGGGACTGGCCAGTATAGTGTAGGAAGCATATGGTCTGTGTGTTCTGCCAACTGAGGAGCATCATCTTCCTACAATCATTGTGCCCACAGAAAATGACCCATAGATTTTGAAAAGCTGATATGTGTGTCCACCCACAGAGTCTATTTAACTGGTTTAAAGCAAGCCTCAGTTCAATTACTGGTCTAGGAGAGGCCCAGCTGAGTGCTAGGAGAGAACTGTCTATATTAAAGTATAGACCCCTTGCATCAAGGCCATCAAGAATGGTGGTACAGGGCTGGGGATGTGGCTCAAGCGGTAACACGCTTGCCTGGCATGCGCGGGGCACTGGGTTCGATCCTCAGCACCACATAAAAATAAAATAAAGATGTTGTGTCCACCGAAAACTGAAAAATAAATATTAAAAAAATTCTCTCTCTCTCTTCTCTCTTTAAAAAAAAAAAAAAAGAATGATGGTACAGTTTGTACTGCATAGTCCCAGAGGGCAAAACTAGTCAAAAGACTATTTTTGTCTCTCAAATAAAAACCATAAGCTTGCTGGGTGGCTCAAGTGAAATTACTTGTGAAAATATCATATTCATATTTTAGGTAACAATTTTTTAATTGTTATGCTTCTCTCTTCATAGACCTATAAGATTTATTGCATATATTAAAAATTAAGCCTTATAAGGTATTTTAAATTAAAAAATATATATAATCATGAACTCACAACCTGCACACCATTCTTTTGTCTTTTTCTAAGAAACCCTATCCTATCAGAAGTTGGAATACAACAAACTCTGAGGTACACAAAAGAAACAAGAAACTTCCTGAGTTAGAAAGATACTGGAGATTGCAGACACTCTTAGAAAAATAATAATAGGCATGCTTCCATATTAGGATAATCATAGATGTGAAAATACTGTTACAGAGAAATTGGAATTGATTATTTTATATTACAGAGTAGTTCTTATGTTAGCAAAATGGCTCTCTGATTTATAAAGGGGTTTACTTCATGCACTTTTATAAAGCTTCCTTTTTACAGTGATAAAGTGACTTGACCTACAACAATATTCCTTGAGGCATAGTTCTTGAAATCTGAATGTTCATTTGACGGTATTTATTGAGTTTCTACAATGTGTCCCTCACTGTGCTGGGCTCTGGGTATCTCAATTAAGACCAGACACTACCTCTGGCCAAGAACAGCTTCCAGTGTGAGAAGACAATGTGTGAAGTGTGAATTCAAACACAATATCACAAGTAATGAATTTAGAGTTGTGATTGAGGTGTCCAGAGGACAGTGCATATAATTGAGCCTGGAGGAGGTGGCAAAGGTCTTACCAAGGAGATGACAGTTCAATTGAGTCTTGAGTAGTAGACATTTTCCCAGGGAAAAAGTAAGGAGAGGTGCAATCCAGTCAGAGTAAATAGCAAGCACAAAGGGACTGAGGTCTGACAAGCAAATTGCTAGAGAGAGACTGGAAAGTGAATTGGCAGAGGTGTGATGCTGGGGTGAGGGGAGCAATAACAATGAAATTAGCTACAGCCTGTGGAGGGCTTTGGATGTTATGCTAAGGAGGCTGGATTAAATCCTGCAGAAAACTAGAAATCCGCAGGAAATTTTAGGCAGAGGGTGATATCAATTTTGTTCTTTAGGGAAGCAACTGGGAGCTATGTGGAAGCGGGGCAGCAAGGGGAAAGACAGATGACAGGGAGCAGTTTGGAGACCTGTGTTAGTGGCACTATGCCCTGGTGGCTTTCATGTGTAGATTTCACCTTCTGCAGTCAGGTCAGGAGCTGTGGGCAGGAAGTAGGTTGAAAATGAAGCTCAAAGTTGGCTTTTGTAGGCAGCAGGTAAGAGACTGAACCTAGAAGAGAGGGTAAATGCAGGAATGAGGTGCCGATATGGACTTCAGTGTAGAGCAGTCAGTAGAGGCCGGAATCCGGAACCTAACCTAGAAGAAACAAAGTGGGAGAGACAAGAAACCATGGAACAGAAATCTAAGACACAGGATGTGGGGGGTGGGGAAAGGCTTTAGGCACAAGGTCAGGGTATGGAGAGTGGCACCAGATAACAGACATGCCAGGGCTTCTCAAACTTTACTTAGTATCAGAATCACCTGGAGGCTTTGAAAAATACAGCCCCCAAGATGATTATTCGGTCAAGGTCTGGAACAGCGTCTAACAATTGGCATTTCTGCAAGTTTCTGAGACGCTGCTACTGCAGGTCCATGGACTAAATTTAAAGTAACGAGGTTCTGAGGTTGCTTCCAGCTCTACAATAACCTGAGTTGTCTACAAGATTTAAAAACATTTGAAACTTCAGGTGTAGACAGTCAGTTACTAGAGAGAGGTCTGAATCTGTGGAGAAAGGCCAGTTCTGACAGATCAAACACACAGTCTGAGAAGCAGCCCAGGAAGGTGGGCAGCTGTCCATGAAGACCAAACGAGACTTGATTTAAATTGTTTTGTTTTGTTCCTTTTCTCTGCAGGCAGCACCTACAAAATGGGACTNTATATATATATATATATATATATATATATATATATATATCTCAGCTGGAATCTTGATAGGGATTCCATTAATCTGTAGATCAATTTAGGGATCAATTTCGTCTTAACAATATTAACATTTCAACTCATGGGATGTCTTTCTACTTATTTGAATCTTCATTTATTTCAATAATATTTTATAATTTTCAGAGTATATGTTTAAATTTATTTAAAAAAAACTATCCCTAGGTGTTTTATTCCTTTTGGTACTATTAAAATGGAATTTTTGAAATTTTATTTTCAGATCATCCATTAAAACTAGTATATAAAAATACAATTGACATTTGTATGTTGATCTGATATTCTTCAGTTTTGCTGAATTTGTTTATTAGTTTTAATAGGATCTATTTTTAGTGAATTTCTTAGGATTTTCTATATACAAAATCATGACATCCCTTAGCTTGGCTAGGTTTTGTTTTTCACTATGGATGATTATTATTTCCTTTTCTTTTCTGATTTCCCTAGTCAGAACCACCAGTAGGATGTTGAATAAAAGTACACAGAAAGGACATATTTGTCTTAATTAAGAAAATTTAAGCCTCCCCCCCTCCCCATTAAGTACAATGTTAGCTGTGGGTTTTCCATAGATGCTGTTTATCTGGTTGAAGAAGTTCCCTGAATTCCTAATTTGTTGAGTATTTTTGTTCATAAAATTATGGTGATTTTTTCAAATTCTTTTTCTGTGTCTAGTGAGATGATTGTGTTGTTTTTATTATATATTCTGTTACTATGGCATATTACATAATTTGTTTTTATATATTGAACCAACCTTACATTCCTGGGACAAATCTCACTGGGTCATGGTGTTTTTTTTTTGTTGTTGTTTTAATATATATCTCTGTATTTGGTTTGCTAGCATTTTATTTGTTTAAAAAATATATATGCATATATACATAAATATACATACATATATACATATACAAATACATATATATATGTTATAGGTGGATGCAATATCTTTATTTTATTTTTATGTGGTGCTGAGGCTCAAACCCAGTGCCTCACACATGGTAGGTGAGCGCTCTACCTCTGAGCCATAATCCCAGCCCTTGCTAACATTTTATTGAAGAATTTTGTATTTATTTCTGTAAGGGGTGATCCATAGTTTTCCTTTCTTGTAATGTTTTTGTCTGTTTTGGAATCAAGGTAATACTGGCCTCACAGAATAAATTAAGAAATATTCTCTGCTAAATGTTGAAAGGTTTGTGAGGAATTGGTCCTCCCCCCCACCCTCACTCCTCCTCCTCTTCCTCCTTTTCCTCCTCCTCCTTCTTCTTATTTTGGAGTACTGGGGATTGAACCCAGTGCCTCACACATGCTAGGCAAGTACTCTACCAGTGAGCTAAATCCCCAGCACTTTTATTTTATTTTGAGATAGAGTCTTACTAATTTTCTGTGCAGTCCATAGCCTAGTTGTGCCAGGAAATGGGTTAGGTAGCCCACAGACCAAAGAAAGTGCCTGAAGACAGCATGGGAGATGTATGGTTTATTGAGAAAAGCTTACAAGACATCAGGACTGCTCCAAGAAGAGTTCAATTGTGATAGTTGGACAGAACCTCTGGCCCTCACAGTGTTCTGTCCAGTAGTGGCTGGTTAGATGAGTGACATGCATCCTTTCCAAAATGCCCTCAGTTCTGTGCCTGTCCCCACTTGGAGATAGTTTTTTTGTTTTTGTTTTTTTATGTTAGGCTGCAGAAGCAGTGACATCATCAGCATGTTTGCTTACTTTGCTTGAATGACCAGCATTCCAAGGAGCAACGGTCCTGGCATATATGTAAGAAAGTAGTTTTCCACAGAAAACACTAACTTGCCCTAGTTTCTAAAGTACATAAGAGAAAGCCGGTGGCTTTCAGATAAGATGTATCTGGAGTTTCCAGCCCAGGCTTGATCTCATCCCTTAGCTTGGCTAGGTTTTGGGAAACAGAAAGGGACATTCAAGGATGTTGTGTTTTACTGTTCTCCTTTTATTTAGGGGAAATTCAGTTGTCTAGACTGTCCTTAAACTTGTGATTTACCTGTTTCAGCCTGATGAGTATCTGGGATTACAAGTGTGTGTCACCACTCCTGGTTATTCATTCTTCTTTACATACTTGATAGAATTCACCAGTGAAGCCACCTCATCCTGGGAAGATTAAAAAAATATTTCTTATCACTGATATAATCTCTTTACTTTGGTATACATTGTTCAGATATTTTTCTTCTTCTTGAGTCAGCTTTGGTAGGTTATATCTTTCTAGGAATTTGTCCATTTTATCTAGATAAGATTTTAATTAGATTTTTATCTACTTCGTTGGCATGTAATAGTTTTTCATATTTCCTTATAATTTTTGTTTGTTTGCTTCTGTAAGGTTGATGGAAATGTTTCTTCTTCCATTTTTTCTTTGACACATTGGTTATTTAAAAGTGTTATTTAATTTCCACATATTTGGGACTTATTTATTTATTATTACATGTATTTATTCTTGTTTTGACTTACCTAATTTTATTTCATTGTGGTCAGAGAATATACTTTGTATCATTCCTCTTTTTTTAATTTTTTTAATCGTGAGTTTTATTTTATGTCCCTTCACATAGTCTGCCCTGGAGACTGTCCTATGTGCACTTCAGAAGAAAATGTTTGCTGCTACTGTGGGATGGCATGTTCTATCACTGTCAGTTTAAAATCTGGTTGGTTTATAATGTTATTCATGTCCTCTATTTGCATGTTGATCTTCTGTCATGTTGTTCTTTCCCTTATTGGAAGTGAAGTATTGAAGTTTCTAAATATTTTTGTAGAATTGTCTGTCTTATATTCAATTCTGTCAGGTTTTGTTTCACATGTTTTGGGGGCCTGTGATTTGGGAATTCTTAAGGGGGAAAACATCAGGCAATAGGTGTCCCTAGACACATATGCACAGAGATCATGTGCAGGTGCTTTCGCCTCACCCCAAAGGCTCTTCTAAACAATCTGTTCTGCCTTTGGTGTCTCCCCAACAAACACCTGAGAGATAGTTAGGCAATTGGTATACAAGCTGCCAGAAAAGCACCAGGCAATTTTCTGTTTGAATTAGACAGGTTGGAGCAGAGGATCAGGGAGGTGGGTGGAGTGGAAGACAGAATTATATTCCCTTTATGTTATGTGGAAAATTGTACTGCACCATCCAGGGATAAGGGAGGAAAGTATTACCTCAATGGTCCAGAAAGCTAGAAGGCTGTTTGAACTTGCATGTTTTCCATGTTATCTTGGGACCTTGACTATGATGTTCCTAAAGAAGCGAATTCATGTCAATGGAAACAAGAACGCATGTCTTCTAGGGTCTGACATCTTCCAGACATACCAAGATTTTTTTTTAACTTGTAATTTTTTTTAACATTGTAAATGGAAGAATAGATATATTTCTCCACACACACATACACAGGCACACTCATGCACACTCTCATGAATATTCATATTTGAATATTCATATATTCTGATAATACATATATTTATCTTCCATGGTTTTATCTCAAAAGAGTACAGATACATCAAACTTTTCTAGGAAAACAATTCTAGGAATATCTAATTTTTTTAAAATTTGATTTATGTTTTTAACTAATGCCTCTTCTTGGGCAGTAATTTTCTGTGTTTATCGTTTCACTTTTCTTAACTTAACCTTTTTGATTCAAGATGTGGCCAAAGACCTACCAAAGAGTTTCTGTAAGTATTATGAACCTGAATTCAACTTTTGAAAAATACTGAGTGACTTTGAGATCAAAGTACTCATCTGTGATGGGAATAGCACCAGGTAGAATCTTTTGTGCATACTGTTAGTGAAGGAAGGTGAGCATTCTTCCACTGAGCAGAGCTGGGGATAGGGCTTCTCCTCTCTCAAGAAAGCAAAGAAACTGAGAAGGACACATACTCAGAATAAAACACCATTCCTCCCTGATAACTTCCCTGGAGCCCTGCATGAAAAGGTGAAGACAGTTGGCACCCCTAGGCTGGGCCTAAACTCTCCACTAGAAGCAGTTTCAGATTCATTCTAGTCTATTGAACAATGATAATCAAAACACTAAAATTTTGATACTTAATCATGGCCATTATATTATTAGGCTAGAGATATTTTATAAGAGGTATCCTCAAATGCCCATATAGGACATATTGGTAAAACACAAATACAATGTGTTATCTTGGACAAGCTAAGAATTATAAAATGTTCACCTAAGTACTTGAATCTCTTACTTTGTTTTATGGGTTTTTAACCTTTATCCCGTGAATGTTTGTGCTGTGGATATCTTTCAGAAATGATACCCTAGGCTACTACCTGTTTGTTACTTTTTGGTGAAGAAGTAAGGCCGACAGTCTGTTAACAATGTTATTACCTGGAACAATCACAAAATGCATGACAACAGACTGAAGAAGCCATACATGAGAAGATGCTTATCTTTATTATTTTATTTTAGTTTCTGAGGATGGGGTTACATGCATTCAGGTCATTAAAAAGAGAAAACACAAAACCCCAAGCCCCCAAACCAAGCACTATATATTGATTAAAGGGAAGGTCAGACATGTCCTTATTTTACCTTATTTGAAATTATTTCTTAAAAAAAGATTTTTAAGATAACTTTTAAAACATTGTATTAACATACTAATAGCCATATCCTTAATCATATGGCAAGAGATAGATTTTGTATTCATTTTAAAAATGGGAAATCTGCTGGGCATGGTGACACATGTCTGTAATCCCATTGGCTCAGGAGGTTGAGTCAGAAGGATCACAAGTTCAAAGCCAGCCTTAGCAATTTAGGGAGGCCCTAAGCAACTTAGGGAGACCCTGTGTCAAAACAAAACAAAACTGGGCTGAAGATCAAGCTCGGTGGTAAAGCACCCCTGGGTTCAATTCCCAGTACCTTCCTCCCACCAAAAGGAAATATTTATTGAGCTAATGCAATGTAGGTTATAATTGACTGATTATAGAATTGAAAGTTTTATACAGGGCAAAATTGTATGTTGTAATTTTAACAGATTTTACTTCAAGGTGACAAAACCCACAAAACTTTAGCAAGTCGAGAGAGAAATATGCCTAAAGTTTGCTTGTTCTTTGGGTTGAACAGATGTGATGTATATCAAGAAGGAAACTAACGTTTGAGATTGAACAACTACTAAGCTAATGGGTCAGCAGAGCTGTATTCTAAGTACAGCATGAGAGTCTTGCCTGCAGAGATGGCAAAGAAAAGCACATTTGCAAATTACTAGGATATACCACTCAATTCTGTGATAGGAAATATGTTTTTTTTTTTTTTTTTTGCCTACTATGGCCTGAAGTTTTAAAATCAGCTATAAAATATAATAAAGTGATCCCAGGTCCTAGGTGAAAAATAGCCTAGGTCCTGCAAATGTGGGGCCAGTTAAATTTCAGTTTTTCCAATTGGGAAAACCAGTTCTCCCAGATTTCTACTAGAATGGGAGCTACCTGAAATTCTTCAATCAAATTTTTCTTCCAGTTATTATTTTCAAGGGTCTACTCTCACTAACTGTTTTGGTGGTCAATCTCAGTCATATTTATTATATTCTAATTCTATGAGCATCAAAATGAAATTTATAAGAAGATTTAAATTTGATAGATTCTAGAGGAGTACCCCCACCATTTTTATTTTTCAGGTTACTTAAGAAGTCCTTATCTACTCAGGTCTTAGGAAGCCAAATTCTAACTTACAAGCCCACTTTAGAACACAATCTATTGCAAGAGGAAGTACAGACATCCCAAAGCATCATAAAGGAGTTGTAAATGGTTCTTGGACCAGAACAAATCCAGACGGTAAGCTATAATTTCCTCAGTACATTATAAATGTCTTAGCCTCCAACTTCCCCTGTATCAGGAGTAGAGATGAGCAACTAGATAGGTCCACTCCAAGGAAGGGTAAAAGGCCCAGTGAGGATTCTTGGGGTTGAATTCTGACACGAATCTGGAAGAATTCATCTACAAAAGCTACTGGTTCTTTGAAATCTATTGGGTTGGATACAGTGCTTTTGTTTCACACTGTGGCTTTAATATTCTAGATTTGGAAAAAAAAAATTTCTTTCAACTAGAAAAATCACTGTTTCTTTCCACTCAGTGACTTCTACGGGCTGCTCAAGTATTAAATATTAATTCTCTTTGTGATTTAACAATGAGTGTATATGCAGCCAGAGAGTTGCTGTATTGGAATCAAAACCAATTAACAACTCAGCTTGCTCACAGCTTATGAATAAGTAGGAAGAAAAAGGACTCCTTTACAAATGCTCAAGCACACGCACCTTCTTAGCCACTCCAGCTTCTACAGAAGTTCTGGAGACCACTAGGTGTCGCTCTGCACAGATCCCTACGCTGGACGCAAAGGCCACGAAGAACTCCGTTCCTTGGCAAAGCTGTTCTCCTTTGCTTCGTGAGACGGACTGTACACGATGGGTGTAATTTAGATCTGGAAGAAAACTCTCTGGGGGTTCCTGCCCTTCATGTCCATTTTCCATTCTCTTGATTTCCTGGCTAAGGACGTATTGGGTGGGGAGGCACACCCTGCCAGGTCTAGTCTCCTAGATTCCCCAGCTCCTCCTCCAGGCGGAGCAAGCTTTAAGAGAGGGAGCCACCTTCATGGTGAGATTTGAAGCTATGACTTCAAGCCTTTCTAATGCTTCAAATATTTGCTTTATTACTGGGTCTTTCCTACCAGGTGTGAAGGTTGTCCAGCGAGATCCTGCCCCTGGGCTAGGTACACTATAAGTTAAACATATTGTTATTTAGATGTATATGTTACCTGGTGCTCCTCAACATCACATTAACATTAAATTGAGTTATTTAAATATATTAAGTTAAAATGATATTATCTACCTGTCTCTTTGAAAGGCACAGAGTATGGATTTAAGAGTGTATGTTTCAGTTAATAAAAAGGCAAGCCTGCCAGGGATGTGGGGAAATATAAGTCTGGGGTGTTAAATTCTCACAATATATATTTTAAAATTCAAGTTGGTTGATAGAACTACAGAATCAGAATAATATTTTTTTAAAAGGGAAAGTAATAGATGGCAGGATTAAAATATTAAATTCATAAAACTTAATAAGCACGAGGTCAGTGGATATGAGGTAACAGTCTTCTTTAGAGTCAGAGCAAATACCACAATCATTTTCCAGTAAAAGAGGTAACTGAGAGATGGGTGAGACAGTGCATACCTGTAATCCCAGTGACTTGGGAGACTGAGGCAGGAGGATCACAAGTTCAAGGCCAGCCTTAGAAACTTAATGAGATCCTGTTTCAAAATAAAAAATAAAAAGGGCTGAGAGTGTAGCTAAGTAGTAGCATGCCCTTGAGCCCTTGAGTTCAATCCCCAGTATTGCCCCTTCCCAACACTATGAAAAATTATACACTGCATTATTTGAGAGCCTGATATGCCATCATGAATCCCACTATAATATATAATTTCAATGCTTCAATAAAAAATAAAAATTAAAAACTCCAATGTACCAGAGTAACACTCAACTGAAGAACATCTTCAGCCGTGATTTGGTATTAGTGATATTAACATTAAAGTGGATTGTATCATACTTGAGAAAAAGAAAACCCACAATTGCCTTTCAAAAAAAATAAAGAGGGAACTGAATGTTTAAGTTAGTTTTGCATAGAACCCAAAGGTTTAATCTGTAACCTCAATAGATATCAATATTTTATATTAAGAATATTTGAATGTGAGGTATTATATAAAGTATTTTATTCACATTATCATATTAAATCTTCATAATAACCTATCACTTAGTATTTTATGTTAAATTCATTGATAAGAAATTGAAACTCAAAGGGGTGAAGTAACTTGCCCAAAGTGACATTCTAATAAGAGGTAGGGCAGGATCTAATCTCAGATTGGAGGGTCCTCAGGGTCAGAGCCCTTAGCCACAGTGATTATTACAATTCAAAAAAATGCTTTATAGTTTTCAAAATGTTTATAGCATTTATTTGTGGACAATATCCTGTTAATCCTGAGACCAGGGAGAGTAGACATGACTTCCTCATCTTACAAATGTGAATCTAGAAGTTTGAGGAGTAAAGAGACTTGGCCAAGGTCATGGAATCAGAACTCAGATGCAGGCCTAATTCTACTAAACAGTTTTGCTCCGAAGATTAGACGTATAGTTAACAAGGCAATGTAACAGCAGACAGAGGGAATTCTAAATAGAATAAAGACAAATGGTGTCTGTCTTGCAACTTTACTGACTGTTTAAAACCTGAGCAGCCTTTGGTCAGGGAGAAGAGATGGTAGTTAGAATTATTAAAATCTGCATTACTTGATTTAATTAATTCTTATATTACTTAATTGTCTATGCTTTGGACTCTCAAAGACATTAATTTGTGCAAATCTGGATTCTTGTAGGCGCATCTGATTACCTGTGTAATCATCTCTATGCCTGAGAACTGCCTATTCATCCACAGGGACTGGATTAACCTCTTATTATGGTTTAGCTATTATGGATCCTCCATCTCTCCACCCCAAGCTCATGTGTTAAACAATGCAAGAATGTTCAGAGGTGAGCCGATTATGAGAACTGTGATCTCATCACTGGATTAATTCATTTGATGTATTAATAGTTTGAATGGATTACTGGGTGATAATTGTCAGCAGATGGGGTATGACTGGAGGAAGTAGGTCACTGAGGGTGTGGCCTTGGACTCTTATCTTGTTCCTGACTCCTTGAGCTCTTTCTTTCCTCACTATTTCCTGTCCATCATAAGCTAAGCAGCTTTGCTTTGTCATGCCCTTCCACATGATGTTCTATCTCATCTTGGGCCCAAAGCCTCGTAATCAACTGACCATGAACTAAACCATGAAACTGTGAGCCCCAAATAAACTTTTGCTCCTTTAAGTATTTTGTCATAGTGACACACTCCCACGTGTGATGCTCTCTCATCCTCTCCCTACCAGAGTTGAAGAGAACAGGAACCCTGACCAATTCAATTAATTTCTATGTGTGGCTAGAATGGCAGACCATGTAAAAACTGAGGATCATTGGAAATGTGTGAATTTGAGGCTGAATTGAGAAACAGGAAAAATAGTTCTTAGAAAATTAAAAAAAAAGAATCAATGAGGCAAGCAGAGGTGAAAAATAAAAAAAAAAAGAACACTTTTCTGGACTCCTAATGCATTTCCAGTTTCTGGTCTCACTTCCATTTCACTTCCCAAAAGGGTCATTGCCTGACCCTTTTCTGGCAATTTGGCTAGAGATGGGTTTGGCTATTTATGTGGCAAGGTGTACTGAGCCAACTTCCCATTTCAGTTGGTTGTTGTCTCTGTTTCTCCCTTTGGAGGTTGCCATGATTTGAATGTTTTTGTCTATCCCCCAATTCAATGTTGAGTCCTAATCCTCAATGAGAAAAAATTTAAAAGGTGGGCTTTTGTGATGGTGATTAAGTTATGAGGCCTTATGAATGGAATTAATATCCTTGTAACAGAGGCCCTAGAGAAGTAGCTAGCGCCTTTCACCATGCAAGGACACAGTGAAGGTACTATGTATGAGAAGATGTGTCCTCACTGGTCACCAAATCTGTTGGTGCATTGAACTTTGACTTTCTAGCCTCAAGAACTTTCAGATAAATTTTGTTGATTCTAAGAAATCCAGTTTATGGTATTTTGTTATAGCAACCTCAGAGTGAAGCCGGGTAGGGAGTGGAAAGAGCAGGCCCAGAGAAGATGTATGGTGGTCATAACTGAAGTCACAGCCTTGCAGGTGATGGTCGTTGTACAAATACAAAGAATCAGGCAATTCTTTGGGACATCTATGGATATAAAAATGAACAGAAATCATGACAGGACTCACTTGGCTGGAAAAGGGAAGTTTTTTTTTTTTTTATCCATAAAGAATAAGCACATTGTACTTCTTTTCTGTTTTTCCTTTTTAAAAAAATGTTTTTAGTTGTACATGGACCCAATATCTTTATTTATTTATTTCTATGTGGTGCTGAGGATCGAACCCAGTGCCTCACACGTTCGAGGCAGGCGCTGAGCTATAGCCCCACCCCTGATTTTACTTTTTTTAAGTTACTATGACTAGCATTGGGCTTCACTATGGCTTCCTCCTAGGTGCTTTCCTTTTTTCTTTTTGTACCAGGGATTGAACTCAGGGGCACTTAACCACGGAGGCACTTCCCTAGCCTTATTTTGTATTTTACTTAGAGACAGGGTCTCACTGAGTTGTTTAGGGCCTCACTAAGTTGCTGAGTCTGGTTTTGAACTCATGATCCTCCTGCCTCAAGCCTCCTGAGCTGCTGGATTACAGGTGTGCACAACCACACCCGGCCTCCTAGGTTCTTTGCTATGTATTATAATAAATCTAGCTATGAAGTGTCAAGAGAGGGTAATGCTGTAACTAACATTTATATAGTGCTTTAGCTTAGAAAGTACTTTGACTTATTCATACTTTACAGTGTTATGTTTTATGGTACCCACTGTGTACCATGTGCCCTGTTAAGGCTTTGTGTATAACAGCCGACTCCCACAACCATATTCAGGGGGAGGCATTTTATCCTTAACTTACAAGTCAGAAAACTGAAGTTCAGTGAGCGGAAATGATCTGCCTATGAATATTCAGGCAGCAGGGTTCGAACCATGCTTTGGAGCCGCAGTTTGCACTCTTTTTGCCGTATGAGGATACGTTCCTCCTTCCTTCATTTCACTCTATTCATCCATACAGATGAGAGGTAATCACTTCCATAAAAATATACATGATTAGGTCAAAGTAATGTCAAGTAAAGTATTCAAAAATAATTGAGAACTATAAAATGGAAGTACAGACTGACTTAATGAAGTCAAGTGTGAAAGTATCGGATCAATTCCATCCAATTTCTCTGGCAGAGATGAGAAATGAGCCTATCATCAATTTTAATTTAATTTGATTATTTAACAAATTTAACAAATACTTATTGAATGCCTGTCTGTTCCATGCCAGGTATTGTGCTAGACATTGGAGATTGAGGTTGATAAGACATGGATGCAATTCATACTCCTAATGGGCTCACAAAACGTGGGGAGGCCGATTTATAAACAATCCGATACAGTCACTAAAGGGTACTGAGGGAAGCATATATGAGTACAATAGGAATTCAAGTAAAATGTGTGTAAAATGTCATTTTTTGCTGTGCAAGGACACTGAAAATATTGCAAAAGAGGTGAAAATTGAGCTGAAAAGTTAAGGATGCATAATAATTTGCTAGGTATACAAGGAAGTTAGCATGAAAAAGATCACTGTCTGTTCTATTTGCTTTGAAAATTCTTGTGAAGGAGGTACAAGAATTTTCAGAGCCAGTTCCTCCTGGGATTTGTGAACCCATTTTCTTGCAGTGAACATGGACTAGAAAAGGAATTGAGCTGCATTGGGAAGTTCTAACTCTGCTGCTGTAGAATTTCCTCTCCTGAAGTTAGATATCTAGCTCCTTTTTTTTTTTTTTTCTTTTTGGGTACCAGGGATTGGCCTCAGGGGCACTCTATCACTGAGCCACATCCCCAGCCCTATTTTGTATTTTATTTAAAGACAGGGTCTCACTGAGTGCCTTGCTTTTGCTGAGGCTGGCTTTAAACTTGCAATCCTCCTGCCTCAGCCTCCCAAGCTGCTGAGATTATAGGTGTGCACCACCATGCCTGGCTGATATCTAGCTCTTTTAAATGCAGGGTTGTGTAGGTACCTGTGTGTGTTTAGATTCTGAGATTTGGCTCTTTTTGCCTTTGGAAGACAGAATACAGTACCGACTGTGACAATATGTAATTTGATAAAGCACCAATTATATTTATTATTTTCTTAACACAGTCAGTTTCCTTAGTTAAGTATTACATTATGTATGTGATACTTACATATCACAATACTGAAATGCTTGGTAATATCTTGTAGCCCACTCTGGGAATTGCTTAAAGTAATATTTATTTAGACAAGAAGTTGTTGGATGATATCAAATATCTGGAAAAATAGCAAGAAATCAATGAATTCTTAAAACTCAGGTTTTCCAGATCAGTGAGAGCATCCAGTGAAAACCTGAATTGATATGACTTAGTCTAATAAATGCATTAATAATTAGCATCTAAAGAACATGTGAATTGATTGTCCATTTGCCCAGCACATTATAGGACAGGCTATTAAATGAATATAGGTTGCACAATGACAAAAATAGGATGTTATTAGGTTATACATGTTGTGGCCAACATAGTCCATTGGAAAATATTCTTTGAAATTTTAATTGAAGTCATTGGGACATGTTCCTTTCCTTTCCTCTTTCTTTCTTTCTTTCTTTCTTTCTTTCTTTCTTTCTTTCTTTCTTTCTTTCTTTCTTTCTTTCTTTCCTTCTTTCTTTCTTTCTGCTAGGGATTGAACCCAAGACCTCATGGGGAATATTTTCAAAAGTTTATTTACATAAAATTTCAGGAAAATGAAACCCAAACCACAGCAATGTTAAATGTGAACAGCCTCTAGTAATTCAATTCATGCTGAGTGTGACACAGAAAAGTCCCCAGGAAAAGTGCCTCTGATGTGGCGTCATAAAGGAATAAAAACTTTAGTTGGAAAATACAGGGAATACCTGAGCATACTGCATGGTCATCCAGTTATTCTGTGAAGAGCTATTCATGTCCAGAGACTTTCGTTTCCTTTGGGCAGAGTGCCAACAGAGAAGGCAATATAGACAAAATGTATTTAGATTTTAGTGCACTTTATTTCATTTCACATGACATTAACATCAATAAGGGGTGGTTTTTATGATAGCATTGACTTAATATCTATCCACCTGGGTTAACATTGTCAGTTGATAACACTGGATTAATACTTTTTTAAAAAATCTCTAACCTGGATAATGCAATTATGAGCATTATCAAATTTGCGGACAGCACCAAGATGGAAGGACTTAACACCTCAGAGCTCACATACACAGTGCAGCATAATCCTTCAAGTTAAGTAGCTTAAATGCAGTTTCGAGTCCTCTTTAATGACCTGGCAGTAGTCTGTGACTTATCATTAAAAGGAAAAAGTACAGTGTGCTGTCTTCCATAGGACTGTTGAGTTATAAGAATTACCTGTACCATGTTTTAGTTCAACTTATGGCCTTTGCACTAGTCAACACATAAAGGGACAGTAGAACATTGTCACAAACTCCAGAACTGAAGACTGTTGGCTGTGTTTTGTGTCTAGGTGTGCTTATGAAGATCTCTCCATCAGTGTGGATTGTTTTTGTTTTTGTTTTTCATCACACTGTCTCAGTAACTATATATTTGTCTGTTGGACTTATCAGTTTCATAAGCATAAGGAGTGTGTCTTTTAAAAAAATTATCAATATATTCCCACTATCCAATATTTAATAGGTGTTCTGCATTTTTTAAAGAATAAATGAACTACATTTATGTTTACTGGCTTTTTTTTATAGGAGTCCAGAATTCAGCAGGGTTTTCATCAAGGACTCCAATTTGAACTTGAGCTGTGTTGGCCATTGGGTTCAGAAATGCCTAGCTGCAGTCAGGAACTGAAGAACTTGTCTCTCTGAGGACTCTATGAGACCTGGGACACACATGGTGTGTGACTTAAGTGAGAGACAATCCCCCTGGTGGCTGTCAGAGCTATTCTGGACCTCAAGGACTGACATCTTTGGGAGGTTACGCATATCACAAGACAGGAGTGGTACCAATGATATAAAAGACGCGTTTGATGAGTGGATGTCAAGTGGAGGGAGCGTGGAGGAGAAGCATGTGGCAGGAAGTGTGCTTCTTGGATTGTCTCCTGATTCTGAGATGCCTTTGGGCATTCCTAGATAGAAGCAGAAGAATGGTTTGACCTTTGTAGTAGGTGGGAATGGGAGCCAAGGAAGGGTGCGTTATTTCTGCGTGAGTGGCATCATCTATGCCTATAAGTTCATGAGGCCTGGAGAAATGGAGGTTACATTTCTGTCAGGAAAAATTGTTATATCTTGCCAGCTCATTGGTTGGCAACCTTTGGTTAATAAGGCCAAGTGACATTTTAACTGTACCTAATTGTCTTTCAAACGTCCGATTAGAAAGAAGTTCTGAGTTGGAGATTTCATGAATCATATCAAATCCATTTCGAATTTGTCATGTGTATGTCCTGAAAGGAAAACCCATAGCCCTGGCTTCATCCTCATAGAGAATGCAGATTCTGAATGGGAATGGCTGTTCTAGCTGGGAAGCTTCAGGAGGGGCCAAGTTGGCATTTTATTTACCTCTGTCTCCTCCGTGGCTTGCCCTGAGTCTGGCACAGAGGAGACACTTAGGAAATATTTGTTGAACAATTTGTTATTTGAGTTCATAACCCTCATGGGGCAGAGTACATGTAAGTTGTTCCAAAAAATCATTATTTTCATGGAAAAATGAATAAGGGACTCAGCAAATCTCATGGTGCAAGGGTTCTGTATTTTTTCTAAATTAATTTTCCCACTCCTCCATTTTTCACTGTAACAGCTGATATTGGCTCAATTATGTCTCAGGTTTTATTCCCCCGTTTCCTTTCCTTTTTTTTTCTGTACCCTTTTTCTCTCCTTCCCTCCATTTTCCCCTCTCTTCCTTTCCCCCACTCCCTTCCTTCCTTTATCTCTTTTTCTTTCTTTCTAGCAGTTTTGGTCAAGTGTCACAAGCACCTGAAAGACAGTGACTGACAATAATAACAAAAAATTAAGGTCTTGCATGTCACTAGGAAATAGAAAACCAAAGAGCCAGAGGCACGCAGGCACTGCCACCTCAGAAACGGAATTCTAGCTACACTTGTTATTTTTCTTTCCCTTTTGTAGCAGTTTGGTGACCTGTACATTCAAAAAGCACTAGGAATTCACTTGCTATATTAGTTAAGTGATAGAGGGTCTTAGTGACACAGTTGTTTAATGCAAGTCTGTCAGGTACACCTTTTCTAGTAGTCTCCTACCTTCAATCAATCCATCAATTCATATCTATGGACCCATGTATCTTTCTTGATGGACAACACATTATATGGGAGACAGATTGACAGGGACCCTAACTGACAGCGTTTGTAGGTGATGCTTTTGTGTAGGCTTCTTCTGATGTTGGGAGGAGGGCATCACCACAATTTGCATCATCCATTGATTCTAAGAAAGTCCTAACAGTGCCTGAATTCTGTAGGTGGTATACAAAGGCATGTTTTCCTGATTTTTGTTCTAATACATCATCCCTTTCTGCTCAGAATGCATGCTGTCCTTGCACTTGGTCTCTTGGTCACCTCTGCAATGCATCTGCTAGGTTGGGCAATGACTTTGGAGGAGCTGAGCTGCAGGGTGCTAGGCTGCGGTGATTATCTTTTGAGGAGCTGTGGTCCGAAGGGGGAAAGTGATCTGGGATTTGACTATTCTGGACGTCAAGGGACCAGAGGCTCTACCTTCTTTCTTGTCTCCAAGATCATTGTTGAGTTTCCCCCTTCCTCTGTTATCGCTGCTGTTGACTTCAGTCCTGTGGCCGCTGCGACCGCCAGTGGCTTGGCAGAAGTGAAATAGGTTTTGCATACACTGTGATTCTCTGCTATCTTTATGCTTCTTTATAAGTTTCTTATTGTGTTTTTCTGTCCCCCTTTAGTTTGAAAGCTACATCAGAATTGAGACTACCTATGTGTTTTCACATTTCAACAAATATCAACTAAGCATTTAAATGGCTGGGGATGTTGCTCAGTGATAGAATACTGCCAAGCATGTGTGAGGTCCTGAGTTCAACCTCCCACCAAAAAAAAAAAAAAACCAAAAACAAACAAACAAACAAAAAAACCTTATTTCCCATTCTTGCTTCTAATTTTCATGACAATTCCTGTCTCACCTACCTTCAAAACTAAGTCCCTGTGGTTGTCAGGTGTATACTTGCACACAAAGAAATATTCGTGTTTGCTTTGAAATTAAAATCTAACTTGTGTCCTGTGCTTTATCTGGCAACCCTAGCACTCCAATACCTCAACCCAGCTGAAAATATTTCATCTCCCTTATGAACTGTCACCTCCTTCCTCTCTTAAGGCATCGTGGTCCCATGTGGCCTTGCATTACATAGGGGCAATGGTATCATCCCTCCTCTACTGAAGTACACTGAAATCAAACCTCACTTGATTTTTATCTCCACAAGCTGCTGAGAACTTGTACCTGGTAGGTGGTGTGCCGGTATGCCCATATTTGTTTGTTGGATGCACAGGGCCTTTGAGCTGAGAACATTTACTCAATAGGCAGGTTCTTTATGGTTATAGCCTTTTGCCTGAGAGTAAAATTATCTGCCACCTAAGGTTTGAGTTTCACAAAATGTGAATTAGACTCCTAAGCATTCCAACCATCTTCTCTAACATTTTCTCTTCTTGGATGATGGGCTACGCTTACAAGGTGTTTAGGCTGCTCTTGCTCAAAGTGTACATGACCACAATTGTGCACTGACTAATCTACATCTATCTGGAAAATTCCCCCCAGTCCCCCAACTGATGCTTTGCAGTTAGTCTGAATTCCTAGGCTGGATCTCTGAAGACTTTGATCTGGTTGGAAGGACAGAGCTCTTTTTGCCCAAGCTTCACCAGATTTTCAAGGTTTTCCTCTCTTCTGTCTCACCCAACTGTTCGTCAGCCAGCAGGGGCTGAGCATTTCTAGCAATGTGAACCATTTGACTTTCCCTCTATTCCTTATGGCTTTCAGCTTTTTTCCTCACTCCCTCATTTTTGCCTCCCAAGAGTGCCAAGGAAGTTTTGGAGGGAGCTGCTGGGCAGCTGTGTCAGATTTCTATCCCAGTCCCTATTGTGCCAGTTCCTGGGGCAGCTTCCTCTCCTCTGTGGCATCGATCGCAGCTGCATCAGTTCTCTGAATCACAGAGACCTGTTATTATCTATCATTCTCTGATGGCTTCCATCCTCCAGTTTCTTGCTGTAGGTTCATACATTTTTTAGCTTTTAGCATTTTTAAAGGGTTCCCCAGAGGGAGAGGAATTAAGCATGAAGGTAATTTTGCTGTCTTGCAAGGGTCCTCGATGCAATCTAAAGTGTTCTGTGAGACCTCTTTTGCCCTAAAATATTCCTTTTTCTTTCTCTTTTTTCCCCCATGCAGCACTGAAGATTGAACCCAGGGTCTCGTACGTGGTAGGAAAGCAATCTCCCATGGAGCTACTTCCCCAGACATTTAAAAAAAAAATTATTTCAAGACAAGGTCTCATTAAGTTACTCAGGCTGACCTTGAAATTGCCATTCTCCTGCCTTAGCCTCCCAAGCAGCTAGAATTACAGGTGTCTCCCACCAGAGTGGCTAAATATTTATTTCTTTTTTTTTAAGTTGAATGTGTGGTTTTTTTTAATATTTATTTTTTAGTTGTAGTTGGACACAATACATTTATTTATTTATTTATTTATTTATGGTGCTGAGGATCAAACCCAGCGCCTCGCACGTTCTAGGCAAGTGCACTGACTAATCTACATCTATCTGGAAGATAGTTCTAGGCAAGTGCTCTACTGCTGAGCCACAACCCCAGCCCATGGCTAAATATCTTAAACCAACTAAATCTAGTCATAAAATTTTCACTCCCAAGGAGTAATGACACTTTCTTTAAGAAACTGTTGTAAACCATACAGTGTTCAGAGTATTTGTATGAATCTGTGAACGCTGGTCCTGTACATCTCTTCCCAACTCTGCCGGTCTAGATGGTTGACATTGGCCATGATGGTGGTATTTATATCATGGAAACTGGCCAGTGCTTTAAATTGTGCTCCCCCGTCCCGAATAGTTTACCTGCAGATCTTTAAATATATCTTTAAATATATTGGGAAGGAGATTAAGGTGGGATTAAGCCCTTTTCTGGTAACAGTTAGGACTCATACCTCAGCAGAATTGCATTATCAGCCTGGCTGAGGATCCCTTTGGAAGTCAGGGAGTAGGATCTGAGAGAATGTGGTAAGATTCAAGACAGAATGATTTCAGTTGCAGAAAATCAGGTCAGAAAGGCCCAGAGCACAGCAACTTCCAAGGGAGCTGTCTGCAAAGAGCCATGATAAGAAAGTATTACTAAAGGGAGCAGGAGAAGGGCCAAATCCAACTTCAAATTAGCTGAGGATTTTAGAGGGTGAGCTAGGCTGCTGCTTGATGCAGAGATGGAAAGTTTGCTTTCTCTTTCTGGGAGGAGTTGACCTTGCTGGAGTTGGGGAGGACCATTTGTTTCACCCTCTTTCTCCCCCCAACAGGGGCCTGACACATATGCTCAACTACCAGGAACAGCAGCAAGTGCAAACACCTGCTGGCCCTGCTAATTACCAAAGGCCCCCTCAGGAAGAGGGCTTTGGTTTAACACCTGGGCAGAGGTAGCTGACTCTGTTAGAACTACAGAATGTTGGCTTTGCAGTTATTGCAGATTCCTGGATCATTAATCAGAGAAACAGTGCTTAGTACCTGGGAAGTAGGGCCAGAGAGAGAATCTTTTCCTTTCGATTAGCGGATGTTTGTTACAAAAAAGAACATAAACAGATTTCCTTAGCTCTCTTGTAAGCAGAGGACGTTGACACTTTAGAAGAGCCTAATGTGAACTCATTTTTATTTAGGGAAAATTTGTTGCCTGAAACGTTAATGAAAGGTGTACTCACCAGGTTGCCCTCTTTATAAATGACGACTACTTTTATATGATCAGATTGTGCAGCCATTTATTTTAAATGTAGGCACTTGGCTAATGTGAGCAATGTCATGACTGTTATAAGACTTTGGAGAACACTATTCAACAGTTTCTCTTTCTTTTTTACTATGCCCTGGAGCCTTTTCAGCATTTCTAATTTATTTATTGTTGGAGGAATAATAGTGGCAACATTTTTGAAGTATTTTCCACATGCCATTGTGCCAAGTACTCTCATAAGAGCTCCGTAAAAATGATCTTAATTTAATTCTTATAACACCTCTATCTCAGCTCCCCCTCTCCTGACCCCAGTTTATAGATGAGAAAACTGAGGCTTATAAAAGTTCAATGGTTTGACTAAAGTCTTGCTTTTCCCTCCATGTCTGGCCAGACTGCCCATTTTGATGCTTTTGAGAGCAACATCCAGGTGGGGGGCTGTCTCTTGACACCTTTTTCTCAGAATAGGATATTTTGACATTCTTCCAAATGTCAAAATTGACTCTCAAAATTGCTGATTCACTGTCCCATCTCAAGTTCACTTTGTCAGGGACTCTGATCTGTGACCAGGGTCTCCTTTCCTTTCCTAGCCATATGGGTCCGGCAATGTGGCTTGTGCTTTCTAGGAGGAGAACTCATGATCTGTGCCTGGAGCCAAATTTTCACTATGAGCATGGACAGGGGAATGACACCAAGATCAGATGTGGATTTCGAGGTTAAATGAAGTCATTGTTTTTCTGGTTCTGCACATATATTTCTTTATTGATATTATCGCATCCTGTGTTGTAAATGGTAGTAATTTTCTATTCATCTGCACTGCAGATGTTGAAAGGATTTGGGTTGTTATTTTGGAATAAGGAAAAATGCGCAAGTCTGTGTCTTCAAGATAATATAAAAGGAAGTATATTTCATGCAGGCACCAGGCTAGAACACAGAAAACAACCACCATCACTTTTTTATAAACAATTAATCTTTCTCAGAGTGGTATCTCTGTTGCAGATACAACCCCAAAGGGACCTTGGTTGTTTTTCTGCTGCCATTTCAGGAGATAACTACAGATTTTCTTGGAGCAAGCACAAATCATGCAACTTTTATCCAAACCTTTAAACATCAACACAAAACCATCATTTTAAGAAATATTTGGGCCCGGCATAGTGGTGCACACTTGTAATCCCAGAGGCTCAGGAGGCTGATATAGGAGGATTGCGAGTTCAAAGCCAGCCTCAGCAATGGCAAAGTGTTAAGCAACTCAGTGAGACCTTGTCTCTAAATAAAATACAAAATAGGGCTGGGGATGTAGATTAGTGGTTGAGTGCCCTTGAGTTCAATCCCTGGTACAAATATATATATATATATATATATATATATATATATATATATATATATATATTTGTGGTAAAATGTGCTAATGTAAAGAATTAGAAGATTAGTGATGTTTAATTTAATAGAATGCATTCTTTCTCATGGAAATGGGAATATAATAAGTGTCCTGTAGGTGATTGGGTTGTAGCAATTTTATTGAAGATTAAAGTTTGATTGACCTTTGTTAGGGTGATTAACCTTTCAGAAATTAAAAGCCAGATTGGAATTAGTCTGTCCAATTTAAATGCAAACATTGAGCAGATTCTATGTCATTCAAATAATAATAATAAAAACCCTCCTATTTTAATTTTCGTTTTTGCACGTCTGGTGAAATGCTGCTTTAGAAGGACCATAGCTCTGACAAGAGTGTCTCTGTGGCAGAGAATCTAGAAATAATGTGTATATTATTGGGAGCCTGTGGGGAGAAAGTCCCAAGAACCATTCTCCTACCCCATAAAACATCAAAACCATTCCCACTAGCTCTGCATAACTGGAAATACTTGCTCTCCAAACAAAAATGATCTAGGAATGTACTGAAGAGGTTAGGAATAAATAGCAATAACATCTCTATTCCAAACCAATGACAAAAACCTAAACTGAATATTATATCAATGTTAAATGTATACAATGGCTCCTGAAAAACACATGTTTTATTGAAGTTGCTTATGAACCAGTACCTGAAAGTTGATTATNAAATATATATATATATATATATATATATATATATATATATATATATTTGGGACTTATTTAAACTTCTTTATATTCACTGGGGTTGGAGAGATTTAAAATCAAATAAGATATATTTACTGAGTAGTGGTTCCCAAAATGTGGGCTGTGACTACCTGCTTCAGAATCCCATGAACTGCCTATTGGCAATGTGGGGTTCAGGCCCCAAATTGGGCCTAGTGAATCAGAATCTTTGTTCACTGGGCCCAAAAGTTGGAATTTTAGAATATTTTCAGGTAACTCTCCCACTTTCACTAAAGTCCTAGAGCTACTGGATTTGAGAGAAAGGCCTGAGGTTTATTGTTGCATAGACGTGAATCTTAGCTCTGTTTTGTGGTAGTGTTACCTTGGGCAAAATGTTTAACTTCTTGTTGTTCTAGTTTCCTCATCTGTAAAGTAAGAATGATATTCTTTCCCTGAAAAGGGTAGATGCTACGTATAATAACTGCCTGGTACAGTAAGCAAACACAGCTCACACAGCTATTATTATTACTCATGCATCACTCTGGTGAAATAGACTCTCCTGACGCCAACGGAACTGAGAGTCTTGTAAGAAATCACTTTACACTTTGCATCAATTAGCTTTTCAAGGAGTCACTTGAAGTGGAAGGAAGAAATTGATGGAATGGAAGAATGAGTCCCTTTGGAAAGCTGTGGTCACCTGTGGCTTGGGGTGGGGGGTGCTCTCTTCCAGAGCAGTGATTCCTAAACCTTAGACACCACCAGAAACTCCTAGATGGCATGTTGTACATACAGATGATGAGGTTTCATACCATGTTTGCTAAGTCAGACCTTTGGGGAGAGAACCAGAAGGTGCATGTATAATCAGCTTCTACATTGATTCTTAGCCTAATTTAGGGGAAGTACAACCCAGAGAACATAAATGTTTTATCCCTATGAAGTTTTATCACTCTTTTCTCCCTTCTAATCCAAATACTGAATAACAGGGAATATAATTTTGATGGGCAATGGTGATAACAGGAGTAATAGTAATAATTAATAATAATAATGGCTAGCATTTATGAGCTCTGCCTGTGAGTGAATCATCATTCTAAAGTTTAAATGCATTAACTCTTTAATCCTTACAGTGATATTAAAAAATAGATTTTTTTTTTTTTTGGTGGTGATGGGGATTGAATCCAGGGTCTTGTGCATGTGAGACAAGCACTCTACCAACTGTGTATCCCCAGCCCAAAATAGGTGTTTTAATCATCTTCACTTCACAGAGAGCAAACAGGGACAGATTTTAAATATAGAGCACAGCTAGGGAACTGTGCTCCTGACCACTAGGCTACTGCATTTCCTAACTCAAGTGAAGGGCATAGAGATGTACAAGGGAGCCAAGCTGCAGCAGGCTCTTTCTGTCTACATTTCCAAAGTAAGCAGAAGGCTTTACCTCTTTGGTATGAAAGAGCCTCAAGTTCTGCTAGCTGGAAGGAGGGGACCAGGTCTGGAGCCAGGTCAGCCTTCTGGGAAGTTGATGTGGGGAAAGGACAGACCTGCATAGATAGTCACAGACATTCTGGAACATTCTTATTAAGTAGCTGAAACTGGAGTGTGGTTAGATTGAGGCACTAGGCCCAGCCTTCTCCTTGTGTCATTGCAACATACTGGGGCACTAAGGGATTCATAAGGCAAGCCCATGCTGACTTTTGTCCTACAAATGACAGTGAGCTGAGAAAAACTCTCATCTTGGAGGCTTAGCACCATGGCTCCTACTGGGAAACACAAGGATTTTTTGTTTGTAACCCCAGGGCTCATGTGTCAGGTTTGGAGGTAATTCTTTTTGCCTTATGCCCCAAACTTCGCTTTTTTTCTACTACTATTGCTATACCTAAAAGTAGCAGGAGATTTCTTTGACATATACTATAATAGTGAGATGGATCTTGAAATTATGGAATAAAGGTCAATCTCATTAGCCTTAAGTTTAGTTAGAGTTTAACTTCCAAGGATTTGTCCCCCACTTCTGGTCATTTTCAAAAGGATAAGTCTACTAAAATTTGCAGGCCAGCATCATTGTGAAGACAGCAGGGTCTGGACCTTATTGGTTTCCACAAATTTCTGGAGCCAATATTTAGAAGGACAATTTAATCTTCTCCCTTCTGAATACTAATAATTCTGATTTGAAGAGCAATATCTTGAGACATTTTTCCAGTAACACAGTCTTATTTCCAGGCACCCTAATTTTAAAGCTAATTACCCTCAGGCTTTTTATTTTTTTCCTCTGAGGAATGGAGCCCTGTTAAGTATTTATATTAAAATTCTAAAAGCTACCCTTGTTTGAGAAACAGATGTTAGAAGAGAATGTAGTCAAAAGTGAGAAGAAATGACTGGAGCAGAGAACGCTTATAATAATAATTACCAATGAATGAAAAGTCAAATAATAAATGCATCTTTTGTTTGTGTGCAAGAATGTTATTGCTAACCCATTATTATAAGTGGCGTGCTTTTTGAGTGTTTTTGCATTAGCGCTGATGCATTTGGGCAGTGGCGATCACAGGCTCTTGCCTGACCATACTGGTAATCAGTAGCAGGCATCTGCAAAGGAGATAGCCAAGATTTTCTGACGTTTTCTATGGTGAAAGAAAAGGGACAAATTTCTACTCTTAAGGAGGAGTGAGCCTATTTTCCCAACCAGCATCGTGCTTCTGCATCACACAGCACGTGCTGTGACACAGATAGTGATGGAAGAGATCTGGCGGCTTAATAAGTGTCAAAGCTGAAGGGTGTGTAAGTTTTCCTACCAGGAAACCCTGTTTATTCCTGCTCTATACTTCAAGTGCTATCTAAAAACCAAATTCGGCAGCAGGAAAAACCAGTAGCTAGTTAATGAGTTCTTTGTTCCAAACCAATAAGCCAAGTTTTTGTCTGTTTGTTTGGCTCAACAGATTGTGCTTTATTTACAAGCCATTAGCAGTTATTAATAAATGAGGTTGAGTGTGACAAATATTTTTGAATTTCAGACAACTCATTTGATATTTGATACAATGAAAGAATATTTATTTTAGGTGAAACTCAGAACTTGACTGAGATCCTGTTACCTGTGGACAGCCCAGCCTTTCTGATATAGTTCAGTGAAGCATGAGGGGGATGGGCGGTGGGGCTCTGCAGACAGACTCCCTTCATTCAGCTCATGGCTCTGCTTTTACTAGAGTGTGACCTTGGGCAAGCTCAGTTCTCTGTGCCTCAGCAATCTAATTTTTGTCAAATAGAGGCAATCATATTACCAACCTCAAAGAGAACTTTCCAGCATTATGTGAGATAATGTACTCTGTGATTAGCAAAGAGTGAGCTCTCAAATATGTATAAGCTAATAATAGAATAAACTGAAACAAAATTTAAACTCTGTCCTTGGCTATATCTTGATGCATCTCTTGTTACATTTTGTAATTATTGCATGAAATAGAGACTATGTTGGGATAACTAATGAAATTTAACCAACGAATATTTGAATTTTGCAATAAATACATCTATGCTTTGATTAGGGATTCAGTGGTTACCAGTAGTAAATACATTAAAGATACATTTAATAAAATCAAAGACCTTTATATATGAAATCATTATTCTAAAATAAACTTTTGTCTAAATTCATGTAGAGACAGTACTAAATGCTGTACAGTTTCATTGACTGTACTCATTTCTACTCTTATTATTTTTACATTTATTAATAGACTTTAGTAATTAAAAATTATCTTAATCACTCCTTCCTGTGTGATTGGAAGTATGTTGATTAATAGACTTTAGTATTAATCAACCTACCTAACCTGGTAAACTACATATTAATTTTATGCATTTAGATTGAACATTTCAACTCTGATTTTCTATTTCTATTCAGTGGAGTTGTTTTTTATAGTATGCTCTTAAGAAGAATATGTTTTCCCTCATGAATGCCAAATAAGTATTAAAGTTATTAAAACACACAATAATGCAATGATAATGACATATAACAAATTACATGAGAGAATACAATGCAATATTTATAATTTATTTTGATTGATCAAATTGCCTTTATTATGGATGTTTGGATTTGACCTTGGGGCTTTAGTGCACATGTATTATAGTTTGGTGCATTCTCCATTAGAAGGAATGGGGCTGGAAAATGAATGTGTTTATGGGGCCAAGAATGGATGGGTACTTAGCCAATAAAATGTTGGCTGTGGCAAACTAAAGTGACTGGCTTGATTTTGGTAGACTCTAACATTTTCCTGCTTGAGTCATTGCTAAAATGAGGATGAAAGCTGCGCTGGGGGAAGGTCTTAGACAAGAAAGGTTGAAATGGAGGGATACTAGGTTCTTGATATGTATCTTATGACTGTGAAGTGGGAATGGTTAATGTTTGTGCAGAGAAAGAAGACCAACTGACTAGGCTTCAAAGTTACACTTTTATAAACTTATCATGATTTTCTCTTCCAAAAGTCATGGCCTATGTAGTCACTCCTCATTACAGAGGCTGGTTATCATTGTTTTTAAGTTATTTGCTTCATTTATTTCTTCATATGATTGTTTTGCCTAGTGTTTCTCCTAAACTTCTTTGCTGAAATCTTCCAGGAGACCTTTCCTCTAGTAAAAGCTCCGGTAAGTCCAACTGCTATGCCCATTACTGTATTGGGTATATTATCTATTAATTATAGCCAGGGATCTCTCTCTGCTGTAGCAGTTCTGGTTTTGTGGGGAGGGAGGGTCGGATGCAAGAGAGTTAGCAAGGGAGATAAGGTGGTGTCAGTGGTAATATGGTGGTGAGACCCTTCTAATTGTGAAAATTTAGTATTGGTGACTTCCTGGCTGCTGTGATATTCTTTGTTTGTGTCTTCCAGTTGCCATGACCAGAGAAGCCCAAGAATCAACAGGCATGAGTAAAGAAAAAAAAAAAAAAGGAATTGAGCTAAGGGAACATTGCAGATCAGCAAGCCTTCCTGTGTCAAATTTGCTCTTCTACTTGGCTTGAGGAACTTGAGAATACCTGTGGGAGTATACTTTTAAAACTGCTTTGATATTTTTAATTTCAGTGGACAATTGCAATTATTAATGGGCTGTCCCCTTTGCAGATGCCTGCTATTGGTTACTAGTGTGGTGAGGCAAGTCTCCCTCTCTGTGGTCAGTGATCAAGACCTCACTTCTGGGTTTTTTGCTTCCATGAAGAATTCTACATAAGCTATGAATGTTCTTACAGATCACCTCTGCAAAAGTGAAATAAACATTTTCTAGCTCAATTATTCTGTGAATTGTTTTGATAAAATTGACTCTTATTTTTTATCTTAAGTGTTTTGCATATCCAGTACATGGGTCTGGTCTTTCCCCAATTCAGAAAGGCCTATTTCTACTGTGTCCTGTGTTGATGCATCTTGTCTCCTTTCCCTCAATTAATTGCTGATGTCATCTCTTAGCTATTTCCAAAAGGGTGTCTGAGTTGCTTGGCTTACTTTTTTTACATACTAGTCCTTATGAAGTCACTTTAGACAGACTTACTATTATCACACTATATATATGCTGTATATACTGAGTCTTCTCTCAAGGCTTCAAGATAGAGATTCCTTTCACTCATCATAACAGGTTCTGAAGCTCAGAGTTTGAACCTAATATGTTCAAACTTAAACATCTAGTGAATGGTAGATACATATTCAAAACCCATTCAGGTCAACTCCAAAGTCTACATTCCTTCACTAGGTTTTGGTAACTGAGAACTTTGCCTTTGGAGGGCTGGATCACAACATTTCTTTCATGCTATTTGACTATTTGTTCCACTT
The DNA here is from genome assembly GCF_001458135.2 of Marmota marmota marmota. Taxonomy (NCBI): domain Eukaryota; kingdom Metazoa; phylum Chordata; class Mammalia; order Rodentia; family Sciuridae; genus Marmota; species Marmota marmota. Next base: position 32,520,664 of record NW_025999977.1, read on the forward strand.
TCTATTCTCCCTTTCAATTCTAGCATTGTTCAGCCTCTACAAAAATCAAGATTCCTTTTTCTGTGTTTCAAATATATAATATTGAGTCAAACTATTTTTAGCACTGTGCAAGGCACTGTATGGGATACAAAAATAAATGAGTCTGTGGATAACCTTGGGAACTTCTATTTTAATCACTACAATATGAGCCAGAAAAACCTGCATACAGTTGTCTACAGTTGTCGACAGAATAAAAGTATCATTATTGAGCCCATGATAGAAATTTACAAGAAGGAGAAAGCAACCCCAGAAACCTCTCCTCTGTGTTTACAGGGATGGGGAGCAGGAGCAGAGGAAAGGTGATGACCACATTTTATTGGTTCACTGTCACTGCTATTTTGTATAATTAGCCTTAGTTTTGGTGAGAAACAAGAATGCAAAAGAGGATCTAGGCAGGGATGGGGCATGCAGATAATTATTTTATTTTGCTGATACTTTCTCCTTGTAGTGATAGTGGAAAGAGAGAGAGAGAGAGAGAGAGAGAGAGAGAGAGAGAGAGAGAGAGATATCTTACCCTGGTTAAATTTAATCTGACAACCCAAAATCCATTCATTCAATGTAATGGTGAATACATTAAATTATGGAGTTGGGATATACAATGATGAACTGAAATATATATATATATATATATATATATATATATAT
>NW_025999977.1:32527149-32550993 GCF_001458135.2 Marmota marmota marmota
AAAAAGAATCTGAAAATATGCCTAGCTGGAGTAATGGAAAAGGAGTGTGGTACATCATGAATCAATATAAGTTTATTTTTGAGGAAAGCAAAATGACCAGCACAGACAATGAAATGTTTCAAGCACTGTAAAATGCATTGAGTTCCAGGAACCAGACAATTTTGTGTAAAATACCCTTCAGATTCATTTTCCTCATGATAATAAACAGTGTAAAAATGTACTAAAATATAGAAAAATTATATTCAGAGAAGCATATTAAATCAGAGAAATGATAGCATCATAATTGATTCCATAAAAGCATTCTCGGAAAAGTAAACTTGATACAACTAATATGAGGCTTAAAACAGCATATCCAGCTATCAGTGGTCAATGAGAAACAACTGAAAACTTGCATCAAAACATTTGGAAAAAGTCTCCTAATAAAGCTCCTAAAAGCAAACCCTGAAATCACTCTGGCATACTTGATTAAGATGAGAAATCACATTGTGTGACTGCTGATTGTCCATGTATCCTCCATAGCTCTGCTCCAGGTAAACCCCTCCAAAAAGCCTAGAGGCTTCAATTCTTTCATGAGGCTTGATCTTATACTCTAACTTAGGTTTCCTCATGGATTGTTCTGAGAATTGAGTTTATATTTTTAAAGTGCTTGAAGCAGTAAGCAAATACTTTAAACATTTGTCTGTTTTTATGTTATAACCCATCTTCCAATTCAATGATTGTTTCTCCAGCTTCATTAAATGTGTTGTTAATCTCATCATCTGTTTTAGGCTTCAATTATTGAATTTTTAATTATGAAACTTTATTTTAAAATTTATTTCTTTTGTTATTTGTTTTTTGTTATATTTTCAAAACAAAACTTAACTTAGATATATTAAGCACAATCATTTTATATTCTATGGTCACAAAAGTCCTCAAGTCTAAGATCACTTGAATTTAAACTCTTGACTTGAAAATTTTTATATCAGCTGGAAGAAAGGATTTAGGCTGGGAATCTACACAATGACTACATAAATAATTCTGGTTGAGAATTTTCAAGAAAAACTTCTTTACATTCCTTTGTACCCAATGGCAAATGTTCAAGATGTGAAATTTAACTTGGGTTTATTTAATTGATTTTTAAAACAGTTAATAGAGAAATGAGAAGAAATATGCATTTTTACTATTTTTTATAATTTCATAATTATTTTTACTTGTGCTCTTTTTTTGTTGTCATTATCTATTTAATTCAACATCTCGTCACTCTCACAGATAATTTCTATTGCCTGACTTTCTCACCAATATATAGATTATGCTTTTGTGTTTTTCTGCATGTCTCATACTTTTTGTTGGAACCTGGATATTTTATATAATGTGCTATAGAAATGTGGCTCTGGCCACCCTGTTATAGGGCTTATTATTGTTTTTCTCTAATTTCTTCTTTTAATAAGTGACTATAATAATATTAAAATCTATTCCTTGAACACAGTGCAAAGTTTCTCATGTTGTTCTTCAATGGCACAGGCTTGGGTATGTCCACAATCACTCTGGGATGATAGAGTTTTGTTGGTTCTATTATTTTAAAAAATGCCCTGGGGCATAGATTGTTCCTTTGACTTAGCTAAACAAATTTGGTCACTATTGAAGAAATAGTTTCTGAGTTCAGTGTTAGAAAGTTTGGTTTTAAATTTAAATTAAATTTAATTTTTATTATTTTTAACCTCAGGAGGGCTCCTCTTAGCTGTCTCTTTCTTTGGTTCTTTTAGACAAACTAGCTGGATAACAGTATATCCTTTATATTCAATGAATCTGCCCATCTTCTCCTAATTGTTTTTTACCATAACATCTGGGGGTGCCCACAGGAGGCTTGAATTTTTCCACACTCTGCTGCAAATGAAGTCTGTTTCTTTGAGAAAAGGTTAAAAGCTATCTGTGGAAGGCTATTTCTTTGAGGAGAGTTTAGGAGATATATTTTTTACCGTCTGCTTTCTTCTTAGGCAATAGAAATTGTCTGTGAGAGTGATCAGATTTTGAATCGAATAGACAAAGTCTTAAAGGAAGTCATTATGAATATCTTCAAAGAACTAAAGGAAAGTATGACTAAGTAAAGGAATCAAATGACAAAATCACATCAAATAAAGAATATCAATAAAGAGGCGGTCCTTGCATGCACAAGTCCCTGGGTTGTATCCCCAGCACCGCCAAAAAAAAAAAAAAAAAAGAGGCGGAAAATTTAAGAAACAAGAGGAAGAGGAGATAGAGATTCTGGAGTTGAAAAGTATAATAGCTGAAATGAACAGTTCATGAGAAGTGCTCGAAGAAGAGTTGAACTAAAAGGAAAGAGTTAGCATAAAGACAGATAGGTAGAAATTATGCAATCTAAAGAAAAAAGAATGAAAAAAGGAAATTCATTTAGACTCTTCAGAGTCTTCTGAACAATAACTCTAAAAATACAGTTTCTGTCTCTAGAAGAGATACTGCCTTGCTTCTCTCTTGGGCTAGTCAATAGGGCCCAATGGATGAGGCAATATAAGAATGCAGCAGTTCCTCTGGGGACCATGAATTGGGATCAGGCAAAAAGAATTAGAGGATTTGGGTATATTCTATAGTAGTTGTCCATGATAAGCTTGTTGAGAAAAACAAAACACAACTCACTCTCTACAGGCCAGTGCTAGGTTAGTTATGTTTTCCTGCTCTTGGTTTTGGTGAAACATAAACACCCATACACTTGCCTTGATACTATAAAGTACTACAAAAGCACTTACTTTATGTACTAACGTCTGGAATAAATTATATTTTTGGAGTTAAGGCACACAAACATTTATTTTCTTATATTATGATTTCTACTCAGTAGTGTTCCACCCCTATAAAACTGACAACTCCCCCCATCCAGTGAAACTTGGGTAAATGGGTTAAAATGCTATCTAGCCACACTAAGAAATTATCATTTTGTTCCCATCAGAATATAGGTTTTATGTACTTCCAATTATGTGTATGAGAAACCCCTAATACTTCAATCCCTTGTTCCAGTGTTCTGTGACCTTTCTCACTCCATCCTCTAAACTCTTGTTCCTTTTACTTTAGGAAATGTTAAATGATTTCTTTGATTCAGAACTGATTCGCTCTGGTAATCATTCTACCATTTCACTGGGGTTAAGTGAGTAGAAAGATTATGATGATTCCTAAGAAGGAAAATGAAAAAATAAATTGCTTGTGACTAAGAAGGAAAAAATTGAAACACAATTGCTTGTGCGTAGATGACTTAGGCAAAGGGGAAAAGCCAATTATCCTATGTTGAAAGATTACACACAATAGTTTTAAAAGCTTTCTATTTGCATAATCATTTTGCATTAGTGTCGGATTGTTTATCTCTCTTTACATGTTCACATTGATAAATTACAAATTATACTTCCCATGATAGTGACACACATAAAATATTCTCTTTCCTTCATGTAAACACACTGTTTTATGACTTCTTAAAAGGCAAGGAGGGTTATTTAGATCTTATTGCATTTTTGATTTTTAATTGGAGATATTGCTCATGTTTTTCTTCCATTATGTTTTCTTTGAGAAAATCAAGGTGCTGTTTGGCATACAGCAATATTGAAATTAAAGAGTTAAAAATATCTTCTAATTTAGAAAAAGAGCAGGATAAAGCTCATATTTTTTATATTTTACATGTTTTGAGATTTTTTTCAAAATCATAACAACTCCAAATAAGATTGGTATTGTAATAACAGCTGAACTTGAAAAAAGGAAAACCACTAGCTAGGATTATGTTACTACTCTCATTCTATCAAGGAGTATAGCCAGGTAGAACCAAATCTTTTCAAATGTCAGATTTAAATAAGATTAACCATATTTTGTATGCTTCTATCACTGTATTTATGGGGATACTTCCAGTCAATATCCACCTAAAATTTTTTAAGAATTATCCTCTGAGTTAGAAGTGATTTTTTAGGATATGGAGAAACTTATAGACTCTCTAATTATTACATATCTTTCATAGGTACTGAGAAGGCAATGATATGGTAAGAGGAGAAGGAGGGCCAGCATACACTTTTTCTCACTCTTGATACTTCTGTCATTCATTCATTCATCTATAATTATTAAGCATCGATTGTGTTTCAAGGACTGAGGGAACATCCAGGCAATGCAATCATTGCTCTCATGGAACTCCCAGTTAGTGTGAAAGAAAACTATGTGAATCAGTTATTACACTATAGACTGACTAATGGCATGGAGTGGAATGGAAGTACAGAGGGGAAGTACATAAGAGACCAGAGTGAGGGAGGATGTTGGAGGGGGTAAGTGTCACTTGAACTTAACAATGAGGAATGAGTTGTTTTTTGAGTGAAATGAAGAGAAAAGATATTTTAGTTAGGAGGAATCACATGTGCACAGGTGTGCAAAACTAAGCTCGTTGGGAGTAATGTGTGTGCCTTTCCATGACTAGACCTTTGGATGCCTCTGAAGAGTGAACCTGGGGAGAAACGCAGCAGTCAGTGATTTACAAGGTGATAGGAAACATTTATTTTTTCTGCTTTACCCATGAAACACTGTTATTTTTATTTTCTTGATTTTGTGAAATCTTTCCCAAAGCAATTGTCTACCTTGAAATTCATCATAAGTCAGATTTGTAAAGCTTTGACTTTTCCTGATTAACCATCATTTCTCTATTTTACTTTGCAATATGCAGGCTAAGCCCAACTTTTATAACTCTTTCTTTAAGTTAATAAGTGAAATGCAATTCCTTTCCTTCAATTTTAAATACCAATGAGTGCTATTGTGAATTGATGAACTCCTGTTATTTGTGAAATTACCTCTATTGTTACAGTCTGACAAATTACTAACAGATACACATCACAAAAATGCCAGGTACTTCGGCTCATTTCACTGCTTTCCTTGGTATTTTACTTTCCCTCCCATGATGACTGTCATTTAATTTTTTCAGCTCTGTGTTAAATCACCATCTAATTATGCATCATCACATCAACTCATGACAGTTGAGCATGCCTCACTCTTAAATTTTAAAAGCAACTCTGTTGAGTCAGGCATACAATGAGAGTGTTGTCACTTTTCTTGACCTTGCTTTACCCTCTGGGTGTTTGGGATTTTTCTACTCCATGATTATGGTGGGAATCTGCTCAGAGAGAATGAGGGGCAGGGCAAGGGAAAGTTCTTTGGTGATGTAGATAAGGTGAGGAATAAGGACTAAAACAGGAAACTGTCTCACAGTTGTTCTATTGCCAAAGTCAGATGCCTTTGCCTGTCTTCTTGTTACTAATGCATGTATCTAATGAAAAGGCATTTGAGAACTGATAGGAAGCTGGAGGGTGGATCTTGAGTTTTAGCTATTTTAAATATGATCAAAATGCTTTGCATTTTGGATTAAAATTCTTAATATATTTGTGAGTCAATTAATCTCTATTTTGCCAATTTTCAAATGAACACAATCCCACTTAGTGTTTGAGAATAAAAATGTCCTAAATTATTGTTTGGTCTTCCTGCATGGAAGGCAGATAGTTTGACATGACTTCCTTGGAAAGTTGGCTGTTTTTAATATGTAGTTATGATTGGAATTTGAGTCTTAGAATTGCTCTGTTGGTACTATCTGGAAAATTCCAGGTGGTAATTTTCCAGGTGGTAAATTTATTAAGTCATGCAGAAAAGAGTATGGATTCCCATCCTTTCCATTTGGAATGGGAAGCCTAGGTTGAGTGGGACATGCAGGTGAGCCATTCCCCTGGGTTTCTGGTATATTCTGGGAGTTCCATAACTTTCTTCTTCACTTTTTATATATTTTTATTCTGGTACATCTATAAAAAATACTGAAGAATTTCAATAGGTTCATTCATAATCATATTTTTTTTCTGGCATCATCACCTGTCCCCATTTATCAGCATTGCCACGGAAAAGTGGTACATTTTTATTTTTATTTAATGAAGAAACAGCTGCTTTAACAGATGTTTCATAAATTTAGAAGGTGCCCTGAACTTCATCAGCAAAAGAACACCTAAATGCTCTCTGCATATATAGTAACTAGCATAATTACTATCTTGACCATTCCATTTCTTGAAATAAATTTATTTATTTAACTCTCCAAATCAATAATCAATATATAATGGTAGAATACAAAGGCACATTTGGTTTCCTTTGAGTTTCATCTTGAGAACAATTATTCAAAAATCAAAGGCCATAATTTCTTGGTGCTTCTACAGACTAATTTAGTATACAACCCTTCATTGTAAGTACTTAAAGATGGAGAACTGGGAACTCAGAAACTCAGCTAACTAGAAAGGGCAGAGTCAAGATTCAAACTTCCGCTGTGGTGGCTTCTAAACACATTTTCTCATTGCTACCTGCTTTATCAGCCAGGCATCGTTCCATGCAACTTTCTTGATGAATGACCAGGATGTGTTCCTTCATAATTTTCTGAAGAGATATGTGTCCAAGCATTTGAGAAAGTACCTCTTAATCACCTCAGGGTATTGACATTGATTAGAAAAAGAATTGGAACTGGAACAAAGGCGACAGAGACAGAGAATTTTAGATGTCATGTATTCTTGATCAAGTAGTGTCAAGTCTATGAAAACAACTTCCCTCTCTAAGAGGAGTTCATTATGCCTAAGGTTAGTCATTGGTTCTCATTTCCAAATCTCCCAGTGGGCTGCGGTCTCTGAAGCAACTATGCTAAAGGTGGGAGATTAGAACATAGTTTATGTTTCAATTTCTGAAACTTCACCATCTTGTTCCCAGTTGGCTTCACACAAACACCTGTTTTACTCAAACAGTCTCTAGTGTTTTACTTTCTGAAAAGGTGAGTTTTTGTTGATGTTTCATTTTATTCTCTTGAAATCAATTAGAGAAGAAACAAAACACGATTTTCAATGGTTTCCCTCAATGAGCCTTTTTCTTTCTCTGTCAGAGCTGATTTACATTTCTGCTGTTGCCCTGATCATTCCATAGGACAAGGTAACCCCCTTTTCCTATTTATCCCTCTCACGTGTACCATCTTTGGCCAAGGGTCTACTCAGTCAGTTTTCCTCCAATTATCTGTTCGTCCATCCCTTCACTGACTCATTAATTCAGTCAGTCATTGCTTATCATTCAACTTTCACTCTATTTGTACTTCATTGAAATCTTTTATAAAAACACCAATAATTAAAGCGGCCTATGTTTTTCATGTGCATGTATTTATTTCTTTTACTATAATAATAAAAAGGATATTATGAAAAATTTACAATGTAAAAGCTCGTAGATACCCTGATGGTGAGAGTATAAATTGATGTATACTCATAAAAGGCAATTTGGCAATGTCTTTCAAATTTATAATACACCTACTTTATGACCCAGTGAATTCACTAGCAGTAACTCATTCTAAATACATATTTACATGTATAGGAAAAGACATATGAATAAAGATGAAAATAGAAGTGTCATTAAGCTACAGGTAACTTAAAACTTTACCATTAGAAGTCTGATAAAAATAGCTTTGTATGTTCTTTCAAGACTATTTTTAAACTCAAGTATTTCCCTAGTCTTGTTCCTTCAATATTAATTCTGTGTATTTATTGAAACTGACAACAGATGATTTCTATTTGTTAATCAACTCTGCCCTTCCTCTTCTGGTCTATTCTCTGCCCCCCNCTTCATCAGCAAAAGAACACCTCAATGCTCTCTGCATATATAGCAACTAGCATAATTACTTTACTATCTTGACCATTTCATTTCTTGAGTTAAATTTATTTATTTAACTCTCCAAATCAATAATCAATATATAATGGTAGAATACAAAGGCACATTTGGTTTCCTTTGAGTTTCAACTTGGGAACAATTATGCAAAAATCAAAGGCCATAATTTCTTGGTGCTTCTACAGACTAACTTAGTATACATTGTACATACTTAAAGATGAAGAACTGGGAACTCAGAAACTCAGCTAACTAGAAATGGCAGAGTCAAGATTCAAACTTCCGCTTTGGTGGCTTTTCTCATCGCTACCTGCTTTATCAGCCAGGAATCATTCCATGAAAATTTCCTGGTGAATGGCCAAGATGTGTTCCTTCATAATTCTCTGAAGAGATATGTGTTCAAGCACTTGAGAAAGTACCTCTTAATCACGTCAGGGTATTGACATTGATTAAAAAAAATGGAACTTGAACAAAGGTGACAGATACAGGCATTTTAGATGTCATGTATTCTTGGTCAAGTAGTATCCAGTCAGAACACACTAGGTAAGAGGTCAATTTTCTGTGAAGGAAAAGGAAACTATGATGTGCTGGTGGGGATAACCAGGTATGGTTAGAGGGTTCTGCAATGTTCTAGAATGACTTTGGTGGCAGGGATCTAACACCACCTGTCCCCATGTCTATGAAAACAACTTCCCTCTCTAAGAGGAGTTCATTATGCCTAAGGTTACTCATTGGTTCTCATTTCAAAATCTCCTGAGGTGGGCTGTGGCCTCTGAAGCAAATATGCTAGAGGATGGGAGATTAGAACATAGTTTATGTTTCAATTTTTGAAACTTCACCATCTTGTTCCCAGTTGGCTTCACACAAACAACTGTTTTACTCAAACAGTCTCCAGTCTTTTACTTTCTGAAAAGGGAAGTTTTTGTTGATGTTTCATTTCATTCTCTTGAAATCAATTAGAGAAGAAACAAAACATGATTTTCCCTCAATGAGCCTTTTTTATTTCCCTGTAAGAGCTGATTCACATTTCTGCTGTTGCCATGATAATTCCATAGAACAAGGTAACTCACTTTTCTCATTTACTCCTCTCATGTGTACCATCTTTGGCCAAGTGTCTACTCAGTCAATTTTCCTCCAATTATCTGTTCATCCATCCCTTCACTGACTCATTAATTCAGTCAGTCATTGCTTATCATTCAACTTTCACTCTATTTGTATTTCATTGAAATCTTTTATAAAAACACCCATAATTAAAGTGGCCTATGTTTTTCATGTGCATGTATTTATTTCTTATACTATAATAATAAAAAGTATATTATGAAAAATTTACAATGTACAAGCTCGTAGATACCCTGATGGTGAGAGTATAAATTGATGTACACTCATAAAAGGCAATTTGGCAATGCCTTTCAAATTTATAATACACCTACTTTATGACCCAGTGAATCCATTAGCAGTAACTCAACCTAAATACATATTTACATGTATAGGCAAAGACATGAATAAAGATGAAAATAGAAGTGTCGTTGAGCTACAGGTAACTTAAAACTTTACCAATAGCAGTCTGATAAAAATAGCTTCCTATGTTCTTTCAAGACTATTTTTAAGCTCAAGTATTTCCCTAGTCTTTTTCCTTCAATATTAACTCTGTGTATTTATTGAAATTGACAACAGATGACTTCTATTTGTTAATCAACTCCGCCCTTCCTCTTCTGGTCTATTCTCTGCCCTCCCCCCCAACACCTATGTTTAATTCTAGTAGTTTTACATGGGTTTTAAAAAAATATCATATTTTATTTATTTATTATTCTTTTTAGTTATCATGACAGTAGAGTATATTTTGACAAACTTATACAATCATGGAGTATATCTTATTCTAATTAGGATCCCAGTCTTGTGGTTGTGATATGGAGATTGACTGTGGTGTATTCATATGTGTACCTAGGAAAATTAAGTCAGATTTATTCCACTTTCTTTCCTATTCCTGCCCCTCTTCCCTTCATTCCCCTTTGTCTAATCTATTGAATTTCTATTCTTCCCCTCCCCTTGTTATGTGTTAGCAGCTACATATCAGATAGAACCTTCAACCGATTGGCTTATTTCACTTAGTATAATAGCCCCAGATCCACCCATTTCCTGGAAAAAGCTATTCTTAACACAAATTCATATATTCATTTAATATGTTTAGTATTGAGCACATACTATGTGGCAGAAAATGTTTGAAATGCTTGCAGAGAAAAATATCTTCCCTCATAGAGCTACATTACAAAGAGGGAAATAAAATATCTACACTAAACATAATTAAAAAAAAGGAAATTATGTAGGACATCAGACAGAAAGTGATTTGGGAAAAAATGAACTAGACAAAGGTATTTGGAACACTGGGAATTGTTAAAATAGATTTCATTGAGAAGGCAACATTTGGACACAGATTTAAAAGAGAAGAGAGAGTTATGAGAGGTCAGTGGAGCTGGACTGAATGAGGAAAGAGTAAGAGGAGACAAAGTTAGATGAATAACATAAACCAGATTATATGGGGCCTTGAGGAACATTCCGAAGAGGTGGGTTCCTACCTGAGGTGGGGAACCTTTGGTGATTCTGAGAAAAAGAATGATAGAATCTGATTTATGTATTCAAGGGGGGCTGTGTTGAGAAGAGTTGGTAAGAGGAAATCCAGTTAGGAGTCGGATGCTATCATTTAGGTCAAAGATGGTGGTGGCTTGAATGAGTGTCATAGTGAAGATTATGACAAGTAGATAAGGTTGAGAGTAGAGCTGACCAAAGTTTTTAAACAAGTTATATGTGGGGCTCAGAAGAGTGGAGTCAAAGATGATTCTCTATCAATACAAATGAAGAAAATGAGATGGACAAGATTGGGAGGAAGATTCGGTGTTCAGTTTTAGGTATATTAAATTTAAGACGTGTGGTAGATGTCCAAATGGAGGTATTAGCCAACCAGGCCGATGTATAAATCTGGAGTTCCGAAGAGAGGTCTGGTCTGGATATTTAGACTGGGCATTTAGTGGGTATTTGAAGCTGTGAGGACAGATGAGATCATGTAAGGAGTGCATATAGGTTTCCCAAAATTGAAAGGTTGGGGAGGAGACATGAAGGTAGAAAGGAACATGAGAAACAATTTGTGAAGTGGAAAGAAAACAAAGGAAGTGAAAAACTATTGAAGGAAGTGTGTCAAGGAGGAGAAGAGATCAACTGTGTCCAATGCTGTTGATAGGTTCAGCAAGCTAAGGACTAAGAAGTAGATCCTATGGGTCATTAATACCCCTTAAAAAAGTAAAATGCTATATTCTTAAGTATTATGAAGGAATTTTCATTTTAAAGATGAATTTGAAAAATATGCTTTAGATAAATGTTAAAGAGAACACATTAGCAGTGTAACTTTAGAAAAAAATGTACCTATTTGGAACCAATATATATTTAGACATTTTAAATAACAATGCAAAGCACAATAATATAGGTTACTTTACACAATGATTCTTTTTTATTGTCTCCAATTCTTTTTTTTTTTAAATATTTTTTAGTTGTTGATGGACTTTTATTTTATTTATTTGTATGTGGTGCTGAGAATTGAACCCAGTGCCTCACGCATACTAGGCAAGCGCACTGACACTGAGCCACAACCCCAGCCCCTATTGTCTCCAATTCTTAATATGAAAAGAAGACTTCAGTAAATTGACAACGTACATTTAAACGTATACTTTAAGTCACTCTACTTCTGTCTCTCTTTAGCCCATTAACCTACCCCTCTATTTTTGCATATACTTTCAGTATTATCACATATATTAGCAAATACAAATATACATTCTGATCTCTAATTTCTTATTTAATGTACTTATATGTTTGTACTACAAACATATAAGTATTCATACTTTGTTCCTTTACTAAATGATATAATCTGAAGTCTTCTACATAGATATAACAAGACCATCTTCTTTCTTTATGGCTAATGTTTCATTGAATAGATGACATTACAGTATATTTAAACAGTTGTATTTTGATGAACATTTGGATATTTTTCTAAACTTCAACATTAGATAATTGTATAACTGTGCATATTTCATACGTTCAAGCATATGTATAGGACACATTCTCTGATTGTCTACTTGAAATTTTTTAAATTTTATATGCATTGTCAAATTTTCCTGTAGGGTAATATCAGCAAAATATACAAATACCTATTACCTAAAGCCTTAAGGTATCATCAAACTTTTGGATTGTTGCTAGTATGATAGGTGAAAAATGACATCTGTGATGGTTGAGATTGAGTGCTTTTGTATTTATTTAAGGGCCATTTGCATTTGTTCCTTGTGAGCCTTCTAATTGTATCCTTTATAAATTTTTTTCTATTGGATTTTTCGTGCTTTTATTCTAGATTTTAAGAGTCTTTTTATATATTAAGAAATCCCTTGTCTGTGACATGAGTTGTAAGTATATATTTTTTAGCTTCTGGTTTTAATTTTTCTTCCATGCAGAAGTTTATTTTAAATGCAGGTGTGTGCATTTGAATTATATTTTTATTTTATAGCTTATAGATTTTAAGCCACAGATTAGTTTCAAGATCACAAAAGAACTTGATATATTTTCTTCTAGTTTTCGATTCATTGGCGTTTCTCCTGGTATGTGGTATGAAGACAATTTGATTTTTTTCCCAGATGACTCAGTTTCATTTATTAAAAAGTTTACCTTCCTGCCAATGAGTTGAGATTTTATCTTTATCGTACATCAAATTTCCACGAATTTAGATCTATTTTTGTACTTCCTGTTCTGTTCTATTGATCTGACTGCTTTAATTATTGGGGCTTGAGTGGATGTCTTAATTTCTGGTCTATTCTCATTCTCTGATTTCAGAGTTTTCATGTCTTCCTACCATAATTTGAATACTTGTGGGAACATTTTGTACTTATAAAATAAAAAAAATAAGCTTAAAGAACTTCTTATTTTGTGGTTATTTAAGTTCATTTAGTTCTCCATTTATTTCATCAGTACTCACTGAGCACCTACTGTATGCTTAGCACATTTGTGTGGATTTGGGAACATCAGCAAACAGAAAAAATTTCTGCTTTCTTGTAGCTTTGTAGTCACACACATTCGTCCTTAGTCTTTCAAGATAAAGTTCTATGTGATTTATTCTTCACATCATCTGAGATTGCATTGATACGGAGCATCATTTTTGCCTTCTCAATATTTTGTAAGGAAAAAAATCTCCAAAATTGTGTGTAACAATATTTATAATAAATTATCTTGCAACCAGAATAGTCAAGAATATGCAGAGTAGGAAGAAAAGAAGAATATGCAGAAGAAAAGCAATATACCCAAGTGATTTCTTGGTTTTCCATGTACCTTCTTTGAAATTAAGTATCTATTTAGGATCATAAATTTCCAGTACTGTGACCACAGGGCTTTTAAGCAGTTGACAAAACCAAGAAATGATTGTTCCTGTACTATGTTAAGTTTCAAAATTTTGACTTTAGAACTGCTAATAGCAATAAAACTATATTTTTTTGGTTAAAATTTAAGATTTATATCAATTCCCAGAAGATAAGATGGGATATTCAGTATCAACCTCATCTATGGCTGAATACGGACTGCCTAACAGTTGCATGCATCAGCAAATTGGTTCTCAAGTTTTGCATCTGCCTACAGTCACCTGAAGGGCTTGCTAAACCATAGATTGCTGGGTTCTATCCTAAGTTGATGGTTGAGAAGGTTGGGAATGGGGTCCAAGAATTTCCATTTTTGAGGGGGTACCAGGGGTTGATCAGGGGCACTCGACCACTGAGCCACATCCCCAGCCCTATTTTGTATTTTATTAAAAAACAGGGTATCACTGAGTTGCTTAGCACCTTGCTTTCTTTTTGCTGAGGCTGGCTTTTAACCCGAGATCCTCCTTTGTCTAAGCCTCCTGACCTGCTGGGATTACAGGCAAACGCCACCACACCGGGCTAAAGAATTTCCATTACTGATACTAATGTTGCTGATGTGGGTTCACTCTTTGAGGACCATTGATATATATTATAAAAATGATTTAGCATTTTACTTCTATTTTATTGGAAGCAGATACAATTCAATTTCAGGTTAGTATATAGAGACTAGAAAAATATGTGGCACATTAGGATACTTAATGAAAAATGATTGACAAAATGCATAGAGTTTTAATAAGCACTGTTACCACCACAGGCTCACTTCACTTGCTGCATAACGAAAGTCAATTAGTTGAACAATGCAGTGGCATTATTATGAAGACCTACTTGATGAGAAGATGGAGGACCATCATCCTAAATGGTCCATGTTGCCAGGAAGCTGATTTAGGGATGGTTTCTATAGGAGATGGATGATGGCAGACTGGTGGGTGGAGGTTTGTGGCTAAGTGACGTACACCAGATCCTAATAAGGTCATGAGATGCTTTTCAGTTCTGCAAACTTCAAGAACAAAGGTAATTATTTCCTTGGGTACTCTTGTCACTGGTTAATTTGCCTATGTTCAGTTCCTGACGTATTACACAACGGACAGGCTAGAGGAGGCAGCTGCCCCAAGGCAACACTTCTCTGGATTATTGGGGAAGACAAGGGTCAGGTGAGTTTTAACACAGAGTTTTGCTCAATATCTAATCTCAATGATTGGCTTCAATAGTACTACTTAGATTGTATAAACTTTTGCAGATTCTGTGTTTGTGAGCTACTTTTTCCCCTCTGATAGCCACCAGTTATTTTCTGGGAAACGAAAAATTTGAAAGTTAGTGATAACTTTAATGTAAAATCTGAAGCACCTACACAGGATATTTTAACTTACTTTATTGGTCACTAGTTAATACCAGAGATATTTTAAAATTAATGTTTTACTTATAGAGCAAGAGAAATAAATTCTTAGTGTGTGGGTTTGTATGTACTGTCAAAAAAAATCTCAGCTAAGATTCCAGATAGTCATTATCAATTTTACCATTGCCTTAAATTGAATGCAGTTTTCTAAATTGCTACCAATAACCACACCCTTCAAAAGGAAAATCACACAAATAATAAAAAAAACCCCAAACCCTAGCATGTATGTGTATGTATATATGTATAGATACATATGTTTATGTGTCTCTATATTCATATATGTATATATAGACATATATAAACACATGTAATATGTATATTTATATATATTTTTATAACATTGGGAATGGAGAGGGATGAAGAAAAGAAATTCTCCATCGAGCATTGAAATGATCTTAGGTCACAATAAACAATTTTATTTCACTTAAAATCAGAACACTACTTCAGTGTTGGTTTGCATTCTCTTTTCTCTCTTCAGCAAGCATTTTCCCACCCTGCCCCATGGCAACCTGCAGAACAACAGCAAGCTTGGCTGGATTAGACCCTCTTTCCCAGGGCCTGCAGGTGACTCCAGCTGTTCTTCTTGCCATGTGGAACCGAAGAAACTGAACTAAGTCTGGACAAAACAAAACAAAACAAAACAACAACAACAACAACAACAAAACTGTCCTATTCACTACTAAGTCAAAATAGAGCTTGAGACACAAGATGCCAGAAGCAAATATTTTGAAATATCTGAAAGCAAAGGTTAAACATGTTGATAATAACACACACTTTGGGCTTTGCTGCCCAATTCCATTTCCTGATTTAAAGATTGTCTTGTTCTCTGTGCAAATATTTGTTGACTTGGGAACTGATAGAGATGAAATCAACAGAGATGAAATAAACCTTTGTCTGTGACCTTACTCTTTGGCTTATATTCATTAAAATGATAAAATGGAATGAAGTAATTTTTATTCTGCCATTTTCTTTCTTTCCTTTATTTTACTTTTTAAAATTCTTCTCTCCTCGTTTCCCTAGATATATCTTTCATTGTTAGCACTCTCTATAATTCAAAAGTCTTTTCAGATGTAAAATTCTTTCTTGCAGTTATTGTCTGGCTTTTAATTTTTAATGCTTTTCTTTTTTCTCCCCACACCTCCTGGTTGTAGTTTCCTTTTCCAGGGATTTGATCTCCTTGGCAGTTGGCATTGTCTACATTATTTCATCCTGCTCACATAAATATTGCCAAAGCACTCACCTCTATTTTACACCTTTTCTTTATTTCAAAGAGCAGATAGCTATTTCTCACCAAGTGCCTCCCTTATAAATTTCTTTATATTTCCCTTTAATAATTAATCTAGTCTCTGTTATTTAAAAAGCAGTAACTTCCTGCTCTAAAGATTTGTTCTGTTATAATCTCATAAATTCTTATCACCCATAGAAAAGGAAAACATTACACGGTGTGGAGAAAGATCAAAAGGGAGGAGAAGAGCAGCATTTCATCTATTGTTTATTCTCTTTAAAACAATTGTGCAATGTTTTAAGTTTTATATAAATGTTTTAATTCTAGATCAATATGCTTCTAGCTTTCATTAAACTCAAAAACGTAGGCAAATAAATAATAATACTAAATACATATCATAAATAAATAAATGATAAATACTAATACATCTCATAAAATATAAAAGGTATGTTTTAATGATACTTATTGTAATAGCTTACTGAAATGGGCTTATCTCTAGGTGATATGTCCTCAACATGTTATCTGCAAATTCTGGTCAAATTTTTAATTTTAGTTTTAATGACTGGCATAAGTTGATGACTTCCAGAATGTATGCCTTCCAAGGGGCCAAGCAAAACATTTTTACATTAATTTTATTGAAACTTTTCTAGCAGGTAGAGAGGGTAATAATGGTGGCTTGTAAAGTTTTTGCCTTTTTGATAAAGTTTGTGCATTGGAACAAAGATTTTTTTATTTTTTTAAACTCAGTGTAGTCTCATCTATCCCATGCCTCAGAATCATCTGGAGAGGTTTTAACACTACAGATGCTTGAGCCCAACATCCAATGATCAGTTTCAATTGACTGGGTAAAGTGGAGCAAGAATGAATCTTTTTAAAAACCTGCCAAGTTGATTCTAATGTACATCCAAAGTTTCAAACTGAGGATTTATGATCAAATTGATAGATCATGTGCATAGAAGTCCAAGATTATCTTCAATGGACTAGGCAAGCTATGACTTCTTATCATGTCTCCTTTTTGTTATTTTTATTTTTTACTTCTGGGTTATTTCTTTGGTTTCCTAAAAAATTACTTTAACTCTGGTCCCACAATAGTTAAGTTTGCCTCTGCCTTTTTTGGGTTGTTTTTGTTTGCTTGTTTTTTTTTTTTGTGTGTGTGTGTGTGTGTGAAGAGCGAGCACATGACATTCCTTTGAGAAAAGATGTAAAAGCCCAAATTATTGATGAATATCTCGGTGGGAAGGGCAGAGTGCATCCCTCACAGTGTAGAACAATGGAAGGGAGCACATGGGCTTTTGTTTCTGAACTTGGCAAAGTATACCACTAATCTAGCTACATTTATCATGTCAACCTCACTTACAAACTCATTGTTGGCTGTCTGTAGAGATGTGACATTAAGTAGCCCATATACTGTGTTATTTATTTGTTTATAGGTTAATTGTTCAGAATATTGATCTCCTGAGCTCATTTTCCCATTCTTTCTCAAATACCCTTTCAAATCAACAAACATAAAATAGGACAGCTTCTTCCACACAGGGGACTCTTAAATGATGCAGATTCTCACCAATTGGTAACTTTTAAAAAAATTATTCTTGCAAGAAAGCATAATTCAGGATATATTTTGCTATCACTTCAGAAGTTAGTATATGGTTTAGGGCCCTAATTTTCAGATGCAAGACTCTAATCAGGATGCGCCAAATTTTTGACTCCTTTGTCCTTTTATTTAATCTAGCTATATGTGCATAAAATACAGTAATATTGGAATATGTGTTATATATTAAAGTTGTAATAAAATTTTATAAATTTAAGTTCAAAAAAAAATTTAATGATGGATTACTGAATTAAGTGAGAGCTGCTGTGAGCCTCCAAATCTGACTGAAAAAATGTATTATAAGTAAAATTCCAGTACTGCCAAGACAACCATTATGAAAAACCGGATGGAGGCTCCTCAAAAAATTAAAAATAGAACAAACATATGTGAATTGAAGTTCTCCATAGAGGTTGGGTTGGTGTATGGAAGTTCCAGGTTGTTTGGATTTTGCTGATTGGATCAATGAGACCCTGTGGAGAGATGGAGTAGATCTGGAAGCTTAGGTTGTGTTGGACTACTTTTGGTCCTTTTTGAGAGCCATTTTATCAATCTCAGTGTCTGACCTGACATGTTTTATGACAACTGGGTAATATAAGTTAACCTCTGGCTTCTCCCGACCTTAAGTCTGGGAATGAGGTGGCACCAGAATCCTATAAGGAATTTCTCCCATCTTGTTGAAAACAACATTTGGATCCTGTAGTTTTCCTAGCCTCTATATCTGCCTATTAAAGACCCCACCTACCTTCTTTTGGAAATTTAGAAGCTTGTGTAAGCTTCATAGAAAACTATGTCTTTCAGGGTAACTTAAGTTCCCAGGGCATGTTTGATCATATTTCACTCAGAATAAACTATTCCCTATTTTAGAAAGCAGAATTCTTTTTCATAGTTATACATGATCCAGCAATCCCACAACTCTCTCTCTCTCTCTCTCTCTCTCTCTATATATATATATATATATATATATATGAAATGAAATAGACATATCAAAAAAATACCTGCACTCCCATGTTATAGCAACATTGTTCACACACACACACATACAAATGCATGATGTTATGCATGAAATCTAACAAAATAG
The DNA here is from genome assembly GCF_001458135.2 of Marmota marmota marmota. NCBI lineage: Eukaryota > Metazoa > Chordata > Mammalia > Rodentia > Sciuridae > Marmota > Marmota marmota. Next base: position 32,545,543 of record NW_025999977.1, read on the forward strand.
AACTTGGGGAAGTGGAGAGTAGAATGGTGGTTATCAAGGGCTGGGGATAGGTGGTAATGGGGAGATTTTGGTCAAAGTTTAAAGAGTTTCAGTTAGATAGGATGATCGAATTCTGGAGATCTCTTATACAGTATGCTGACTATAGTTAATAATAATGTATTCCAGACTTGAAAATTGTCAAAAGTAGATTTTAAATGTTTTCATTGCAAAAAAAAGGTGAGTATGTGAGATGATGATATGTTGGTTTGTTTTATTCATTTCACAGTTTGTGTGTGTGTGTCTGTATATGTGTGTGTATATATATATATATATATATATATACACATATATATGTATATAACTTACGTATATAAACTTTTAAAATATATAAACTTATAGAACTTCACATTTTATTCCATAAAAATATACAATTTTTGAAATTTAAAAGGTAGATTATAAAATATAAACAAACAAACAAAAAAGGGTACAAGACGGCTAACATTGTCTCACAGCATTCTGAGCACTTCACAGAATAAGAAATAAGAATGGCCAAAGAATATATAAAAAAATGTTCAACATCTCTAGCAATTAGAGAAATGCAAATTAAAACTACACTGAGATTCCATCTCACTCCTTCAGAATGGCATTTATCAAGAATACAAGTAACATAAATGTTGGCTAGGATGTGGGGAAAAAAATTTCACTCATATTACTGGTGGGACGGTAAATTGGTGCAACCACTCTGGAAAGCAGTATGGAGATTCTTCAGAAAACTTAGAATGAAGCCACCATTTGACCCAGTTATCCCACTCCTCAGCACATACCCAAAGGAATTAAAATCAGCATACTATAGGGACATAGCTGCATCAATGTTTATAGAAGCTCAATTCACAATAACAAAGCTATGAAATTGACCTAGGTACCCTTCCACAGATAAATGAATAAGGAAAATGTGGTATACATACACAATGGAATATTACTCAGCCATAAAGAAAAATGAAATCATGATATTTGCCAGTAAATGAATGGAACTGGAGACTATTATGCTAAGTGAAATAAGCCAATCCCCAAAAAACAAAGGCCAAATATTCTCTTGATATGTAGATACTAACACAAAATAAGGTGGGGGGAGGGAAGAATACAAGTTCATTGGATTAAACAAAATGAAGGGAATGGAGGAGGGATAGGAATAGGAAAGATGGTAGAATGCATCGTACATAACTTTCCTGTGTTCATATAGGAATACAAACCAGTGAAACTCCATGTGCAACTGCAAGAATGGGATCATAATTAGAATAAGTTATACACCATGTATGTATAACATATCAAAATATACTCTACTATCGTGTATATTTAAAAAAAAACAAATTTTAAAAAGTACTTGTGAACTGGACCTACTAAATTGGACCTAATGGCTAAATTAGTAGAGAGATTGGTCAGATAACGTCTGTATCAGCCAGTGAATGGACAAAATCTGGGTTAATTTTCTGCATAAGGGTGTTAATGTTTCTGTAAATTCAAAAATAGATATCTTAAAACCAGAGTTTTGTTAGTGTTCCAAAAAAGTTGCATATTTTTATGGAATACAATATGCCGTTTTATGATTATGATTAAATCTCTCTGTTTGGATCTATTTCTATTCTCTACCTCCTCTATCCATTCCACTCATTCTAAGCCAGAAACATAACTGTGGCTCTTTAGTAATAATATGAAATTTTGACCTGTAGCTCTATGTATTGTTTATTTTTCATAAAGAATTCTGTTTATTTCAAAAATTAGTTCTGAATGTCACACTTCAGTAGAATAGATCTAGAAGTGTGAGACTGGATTTTTGTATTTCATTTTTATTTTGCAATAATTGAATATGTTGTTTATCATCTCCCCTTCTTTCTTACACAAGAGGTAATATCTCAAACTGTATTTATTTTCATTTACCATTTCTCTCTCTCTCTCTCTCTCTCTCTCTCTCTCTCTCTCTCTCTCTTTGGTACTGGGGATGGAACCCAGGGGTGCCATCACCAGCTCTTTTATTTTATTTATTTATTTTTTAAAAATTTTGAGGCAGGGTCTTGCTAAGTTGTTCAGGGCCTTGCTAATTTGCTGAGGCTGGCTTTGAACTTGGATCCTCCTGTCTCAGCTTCTGGAGCTGCTATAATTACAGGCTGGAGCCATTGTGACCCCCCCACTTCATTGACCATTTCTTGGAATTAAGCATCCAATTCATAATGATCTTTTCTTTATTCTTTTTTACTGTTGTCTGATACTTCATTGTGTGAATGTACCACGGTTTATTCCAAGAATCTTTTACTTCCAGATATTAAAATTATTTCCAATATTTTGTAATTATTGGAAACAGATTGCATGCTTGTGGTTTTGATAGGGTTGAAAGTATTTCTTCAATAGGAATTCCTAGAAGAGAGATTATTGTGTCAGAATGTAAACATATATGTGGTTTTGTTAGATATGGCCAAATTCCCCTGCATTAAGGTTCCAACAGTTTGCATCCTGTATAAGTGCACTGAGTGTGTTGTACTTTAGAATTTTGACAAACTAACACAAAGAAACGGTATCTCAGCGTGGTTTCTGAGGTATTTCTCCTATTATGAGTGAAGAGGAACATCTTTTCGTATGTTGAACAGCCAGGTGTACAAATTTTGTGAATCGTCTGTTCATGCCTGTTGCCAATTTGCTATTGGCTTCCTGAAACCCTGCTGTTTTTCTTATTCTCCTGCCAACAGCATCACCACCTAAGGAAGGGAACCTAAGTATTATGTGCAAACAAAATCTCCCAAATGTTTATCTGGGGTCCTATACCAGGCTGGTTGCTTAAAAAAAAAAAACTCAATAGTACAGATGAACTAAACTATCTTCAGTTTTGTGTTTTGAAAAGACTGGGATGGGTCTTAGGGTTCTGCATTTTTAACAACTACCCTGGTGGATTTGGTGACCAGGCATGTGTAGGAACTATTGGTAAGACTGGATTTTCCATAGTGACACCAGCTTCATGACCATTTGCAGGGAAGAGAAAGATTGCCTAGTGTAGGGTGGGCTAGGGGTTTGGTTGGGGAAGGATGCCCACACCTCAGGAACATACTAGAATGTCCTAATTTACCTGAACACTTTACCCATCAGCTTTGTCCTATCTGGGAAATGTTGTTCAGTTCGTTTTTTTTTTTCCTTTTCTTTTTGGTACCAGGGATTGAACCCAATAGTGTTAATCCACTGAACTTCATCTGAAGCCCTTTTTTATTTTGATACAGGGTCTTGCTAAGTTGCTTAAGGTCTTGCCAAGTTGCTGAGGCTGGGCTTGAACTTGGGATTCTCCTACCTCAGTCTCCTGAGTTGCTGGGATCGTAGGCATGAGCTGACACACCTGGCTATTCAGTTCATTTCTGATCCTCCAAATGCAACTGGATCCCTAGGCAGCTATTTTTTTTTAAAATTATTTATTTATTTGTTATAATTAGTTATACATGACAGCAGAATGCACTTTGATTCACAGTACACAAATGGAGCACAAGTTTTCACTTCTGTGGTTGCACACAAAGTAGAATCACACCATTCATGCAATCATACATGTACTAGGGTAATGATGTTCATCTCATTCCACCATCTTTCCTACCCCCATGCCCCTTCCCCTTCTCTTCCTCCCCTTTTTGTTCCTTAGAGCTGGTAAGAACCCAGAATTAAATAGAACTATATGTTCTTTAGTCATTTAGAGTGGCTACAGATTGCACACCTGATTTACCACCTTCTTCACATTTCCTTGGCTGTTACATCTCAGATTTATTCTAAATTCTCAGAAATATTCAAACTCTGCTCGTTTGCATGACCTGATATTCTAGATTGCTGACATTGGTTGACCCCATTCCTTTTATTTATTTATTTACTTATTTATTCATTTATTTATTATTCTAATTTGTTATATATGACAGCAGAATGCATTACATTTCATATTACACATATAGAACACAATTTTTCATATCTCTGGTTAGACACAAAGTATAGTCATACCATTTGTGTCTTCATACATGTACTTAGAGTAATGATGTTTATCTCATCCACCGTCTTTTCTATCCCCATGCCCCTCTCTTCTCCTCCCATCCCTTTGCCCTATCTAGAATTTCCCTTTCTTTTTTTCCTTTCTTTCTTCCTTTCTTTCTTTCTTAAATTAACGGTTTCTTGTTTGAACTGCTCCTTTGGCTCTGAGGAAAGTAGTTCTTAACTTCCAGGGACATTCTATGTGAGTAGAGTTCACTGGCCACAGCACAGGGATTCATTTGTGGGACTGAAACACCTCTCCTGAAGAAGTGTTTGCATAATAAGGGTCTAGTTTTTACTGAGAACCAACAGTTGTGTACATGGAGGTCATGGGGATGGATAAGTAAAGTGCTTTTGATTTGCTTCCTGAAATGTTTCCTGATATGTATGGAAGAGGCTGGGCTTTAGCTGGAGGTGGGGCTGTAAGGTATATATGCCTTTTATCACTAGGTTATAATACAATATTTGACAGCTCAGTAACAATTTAAGTCCCTGATCCCCATTTTTTAAAGCTTTAATTGTTTCTGAATAAAAAGTAAGTGGATCTCTAAACTATAGAGCAGTATTTTTTATTTTTTGGAATGGAGAGAGCTATGTATATAATGATATTATCATTCTTATGTAGAAAAGGGGTGATGCTCTTATTTTTCTAAGCAATAGTTTAATTCAAACAAAACTGAGAGAGTGTATTGGTTAAGAGAGCTGAAGTGTAAGTGTAGTTGGAGAAGATGAGGTAGGAAGATAACAGGAGAACAGAGTTCAGAATTGGTGCCACATGGAGAGAATGTGTTTGTATTGTGCCCACGTTGTCTTTTCTTCCCCCACTTTCTGAAACTCAGGCCTAATTCCAGCGGTTAAATTAGGATTACATTAGTAGAGACCTAAAATTGCTTGGAGAAGAACAAAATCCCAAGTGTGACTTAAGTTTGAGACATGGCCGAGGGTCATAGAAAATGGAAGGAATAAATCAATGGTTCTTTTTCTCTAGGTAATAAGGACGCTCTCCGCAAATCATAGATGAGAGGAAATGTGTTAGAAGCACTTTCCAGTGTACAGTCTGGATATTCCACTGGAGTTATACAATTTTCCAAGGGGAAAGAAAGATTCTGAAGGAATCTTCTTTAAAAGTCATTTTAGTCATTAAAGTATCACATCTCCCTTTCTCATCAATGTCAAGAATCCAGAATCTTTCCTGTGTTTTAATCAGTTTCTTCCTGGGATTTGCCCTCCCTGTAGGTTCACTTCATTTAAGAGTTGATTAAAATTGAATGAGTGCTCTCCACTTGTGTTATTGATTTCTAGTCCTTCTCTAGAACCTATCTTTTTCTCTTTGTGATGGGGTTCTCTCTTATCTACCTGTTCTTTCCTTGAAGACTATTACTTATCTGTGGAGATGTCCACCCCCCATCTCTCTCCCTCCCTCCCCCCCCC
>NW_025999977.1:32557913-32566829 GCF_001458135.2 Marmota marmota marmota
GGGGGGCGGCTCTGCCCCTCAGCAGGCCGCTGGGCCTGCTCTGTGGGTGGTCACAGTTCCGTCTACCTTGCCGGCGCAGGTGGAGGGGGCGGCTCTGCCTCTCAGCAGGCCGCTGCTCCTCTTCTGCCGGTGGGTCGCAGGCCCGCCTACCTTGCAGGAGTGATTGGAAGCTCTCAAAGATGGATTTTTTTAAAAAGGCTCATTTATATGGAAAAATTCAACAAATAACAAAACCATATACACTATAAAGAAAAGTTAGTCAAAATTCTTTTTCTTAGAAATCACAAGTTCTCCGTGGTGGAACCCAGGGTTAAAGTTAATGGGGACTCAGTTACTTCAAGTAATATATGTTCCACCTTGTTATGAAAAGACTGAGTAGAAGAGAACCCTCCGCTTTGGCTGTTATCACATGGTTTAGAATGAAATCGTGAACCAATATAATCCTTTAATTTTTTTATTTGAACTAAGAAACATGAAGGGAAGTTGTTAGTCAGTCATGCATCCTGAGATCAAAGAGTCAGGATATTAATAGCTGGAGTAAACTTATGAGCCAATACAAACCATAGAAGATTAGGATTCTCTTCTGTAAAGAGCCAAGAATGGAGGAAGCATTCCAAGAGAAATTGAGATTGGTCCCAGGAGGGAGATTATAGGGCCTCCTTGTCAGTCTTCCATCTTCCTGGAACCTCCAGTCTTCACAAATGATTATCTTGGCTTTTGGGAGAGGAAATAGCCCTTATTCCTTTATCTTCTGTCAGGATCAAGTGTAGTACCTACCTCATCCGCTCTCTGATCTCCTGTCTCTCTGATGTTGCAGTTGATAGAGGATTGAACAGTTGATGGGAATTCTGCACTATTCTTCTCAAGAACTGCAGAGAGATGTTGATTCCACTACCAACAAGGATAGCTTTTTGTCCTTACAGGATAACATATGTCTTTTCCCAAGAATATGAAAAATCTCACTTTACCTACCCATAAATCAGAGATGATATTTGTCCCCAACCTTCAATATTTTATTCGAGTCTTTTCAAAATATAAAAACTTTGTAAACCTTTGATAAAGAATAAAGACAGGAATGGTTTGGATGATTTTAACTTTAACTTCAAGAAAAAAATAAGATGCCTTTAAGAGAGATGGACAATGTCTGATAGGATGGAAAGCTGTATAGAGGTTAGAAGGGATTTATGAAAAGATTTGAAGTCCAAGTAATCTGACACAATTCCCTATTGACATTCTCTGATGAAAATGAATGATTGGAAGATGATGTATTAAGATATTGCATGTAATGTAACTTAGGCAGAGTTGTGCATTTTATAAAATAGTGGACAAAATGGATTGGGAATTAGTCTTAAAGCACACAGTCGATTAATAGAATATGTATCATGTTTTAAACGGTGCCTATATAGAATGAAGATATCAACCACTTCAGTTTGTCTTTTTTTTTTTAAAAAGAAAACTCATTTGACTTTTTATTTCACTGACTTGACCAAATCAGATTGCTGTTTGAAGTCATGGAAACAGAGTTGTAATATTCCACTGGATGAGACAAAATAAATGTAGATGAGCTTGGGTATTTGTGCAATTTTTTATGTTTCATAAGGCTATTTGTAGGATTGATTTGCTTAGTACAATTATTAGTACATATTTTCTTAAAGTTTCTGCAGTATTTTTTCAAAATGGGGAATTATATTTGGAGTATGACAAATTTTAAAATTTGGAGAAAAAGGAGTTATTAAGTTCTGCTTACTGTAGATACCCAAGGCTTTCCTAAATCCAGGAAGATCTTTATTCCTTTTTAGAAACATTCTCTACTGAAATTGTTGTGCATTAACTCTTTATGCTCTCTTCCATTAGACATGGTAAACTACTTAAAGACTACATGCTAGGGTTGGGGATGTGGCTCAAGCGGTAGTGTGCTCGCCTGGCATGCACAGGGCGCTGGGTTCCATCCTCAGAACCACATAAAAATAAAATACATATGTGTCCACCGAAAACTGAAAAATAAATATTAAAAAATTCTCTCTTTCTCTCTCTCTCTTTCTCTTCTCTCTCTCTTTAAAAAAAAAGACTACATTCTATATCTTTGCATTATCAGTAACTAACACAGAGCCTGGGGCATAGTACACACACAATAATGGCTTAATACATGACTAAATAATTATTAGCTCCCATATAAGTCTTATAACCCTAACCCTGATATTTTCCGTATTTGATCCCAGTTACCCATGTGCTCCTGAAATTTCTGGTGTCTTCCTAGCTCCTGATATGATTACTCATTTCCTGACTGATAAGTGATTTATTAATTTGGATTAGGATTGTCTCCTGAAATGCATCTTGCTTGCTAGGAGCAGTGATAATTTCCAAGGTCTTCCTAGCCTAATATACAGAGACTAAAATTAATTACATAAATAGTACTAGCTTTTGATTGCAGGCCCATTTCAAACTGGACATGTTCTCCTAAGGAAATATTGCAAAGCCTGTTGCATGACCATGACTGTATCTTGGGAGTATTTTGAGTCCATGCTGGTGGCTGGAGTCTCAACTAAGGCAGAATCTTTGAAAATTGATATCAGTAAAAAAAATGTGCTTCATCTTTCATGTGGATACTGGAATTTTTACTGCTGGGATCTGTTTCACTTCATAGGAGGTCAGTCTTCAGTGTTAGTCATGGAACTCCAGAACAATTTGTCACTGAACTCCTTCTTTGGCCCACAAGAAGACAGGAAGTTCAGATAATGTTCAAGCTGCCTCAAGCTACCCTGGAATAAGATAGTCTTTTGCATACTTTTCTTATTTTGTTATTCTTCTGTCCACAGAGAACTTACAGCCTGAGCATTTCTTGGGAGGCTCAGAGACTTCCAACATGGACAAATCTTATTGCTCCATTGGTCAAGTTTTCGCTTCGGATTAGTCATCTACCCTATTTCATCCCCTCAAAACCATGTTGTCTACTTTGTGGATTGATCAAGTAAATTCGACAGTAAATATTTAATATATGCTACCAGTTTCATATGTCTTGTGTATTGTATTGAAACATCCTCAGATCAATAAATACATTTCCAGAGATTATTGCATTGTGTGGTGTTTTTCTGAATAAAGTACAAAGGAATGTGAAAAAATGAAAAAATAGTTGGGCTTTGGATAAGCTATTAAATCTATTGACTCTTCTGAGTGACATGGTTGATGACTCATGATGAAGCACAAAAACATCTATTGTGGGAAAATATTTCAAAGAAAGTAATATTTGAAGGATTCAGATAACTGTAATAAAGGTGTATTTGTTTCCCAGTGAGGAAATTTTGGTCACCTCTTGATAATGTGAGCTTCTTCAAGGAAGGAAAGACTGGTGGACCCTTATTGCATTTAATAGTTCTTATCCTTGTGCATTCATATATGTGTTACCTTAGGGATTTAAAAACTACCAAAAAAGTCAACCCCTTGATTTTTTTGGAATAATGTATTCTTTTCTGGTTGTGTTTCTAATGATAGTTCTTCCAAATTTGTCCAATTTCATTCAAAATACCAGCAAATCTTTACCCCTCACACATCAGATAGAGCACTAATCTCTAGGGTATATAAAGAACTTAAAAAGCTAAACACCACCCTCCCCCCCACAATAACCCAATCAATAAATGGACCAAGGACCTGAAGAGACATTTCTCAGAAGATAATATACAATCAATCAACAAATACATGAAAAAATGTTCATCATCAATAGCAATTAGAGAAATGCAAATCAAAACCACTCTAAGATTTCATCTTGCTCCAGTCCCAATGGCAGCTATTTTGAAGACCAACAACAATAATTGTTGGTGAGGTTGTGGGGGAAGAATGGGAGTCTGAGTTCTAGAATCACTGATTAGAGGGGGCCTGCTGGCACATAGGAGTACTTCCTTGGACTTAATGTGGACAAAACATACATACACTGCTGGTGGGACTGCAAATTGGTGCAGCCAATATGGAAAGCAGTATGGAGATTTATTGGAAAATTGGGAATGGAACCACCATTTGACCCAGCTATCCCTCTCCTTGGTCTGTACCTAAAGGACTTAAAAACAGCATGGTACAGGGACACAGTCACATCAATGTTTATAGCAGCACAATTCAAAATGGCTAATTTGTGTAACCAACCTAGGTGTCCTTCAATAGATGAATGGATAAAAAAATGTGGCATATATACACAATGGAATATTACTCAGCAATAAAAGAGAATAAAATCATGGAATTTGCAGGTAAATAATGCTAAGTGAAGTTAGCAAATCCCCCCAAAACAAATGCCAAATGTTTTCTTTGATATAAGGAGGCTGATTCATAGTGGGATAGGGAGAGGGAGCATGGGAGGAATAGACAAACTCTAGATAGGGGAGAGGGGTTGAAGGGGAAGGGAGGAGGCATAGGGCTATTAATGATGGTGGAATGTGATGATCATTATTATCCAAAGTACAGGTATGCAGATATGAATTGGTGTGAATATACTGTGTATGAAACCAGAGATATGAAAAATTGTGCTCTATGTGTGTAATAGGAATTGTAATGTATTATGCTGTCATATAAAATAAAAAATAAATAAACTCATTTTACCTTTTTTTAACAGATAGTTTGAACTGTCATATTACTAAATTAACTACAGATTTCTGAAAAATTATCTCTATGTCCCAGTTTTTTTGCATTGTTACCAAAATTTTCTATTTTTCTAAGATTTTAGAGGAAGAAATATCTCTTTTTGGCAAAACTAGTTGCCTACTTTTGCACAAAATTTCAAGCTCTAGCCTCCAATAAGACAGTGCTATGTAGTTAGGTGCTATTTTGTGTACACCATGAGATTTATTGTAAAAAAATCATGCATTTGCCTCCCAGGTCACTTAATATTATAGACATTTATCTCTTCCCTTTCACTGCAGAACTCATTAGTATAACTTTTGAGTACTGTCTGTTATTCTTTATAACTGTAACCTAGATTTTCCTTAATGAATTCCCATCAGTCTTGGAGTCTCACCATTTTATTGAAGCTTTATAAATTTTTTCTTTCAGGTTTAACAATAATCTCTTAAATTACTCCTATTCTGTTTTAGGCCTCATCCTCCTCAATCTCCTCACAATAGCAATGTATGGAGCATTTAATCTCTTTTCTTGAATAGCTTTTTGCTTCTATAACATGATATATCTTCTGAATTTTCTTTCTACCTTTTAAAAATAGTGGCCTTATTGAGGTGTCACTCAATGTCATATGAATGATTTTTAGTCAATGTATTATGAATGGAAATTGTGCCTGCCATTCCAAGACTATTCCATAGACACCTGCCATGCTATTTTTTCTACCCTTGTTTCCCTTTTTGGCTTGATTGTGAACGTCTAAGCAACAATGGCAGAAGTACTAGATGAAAGGAAGAATGGGAGTCTGAGTTCTAGAATCACTGATTAGAGGGGGCCTGCTGGCACACAGGAGTAGTACTTCCTTGGACTTAATGTGGACAAAACATACATATATTTATGTATAAGTCATTATACGCTTTCAGGGTTATTATAGTAGAAGCTAATGTTACCTTAACTAATGTAAGAATGACACTACCAACTTATAAACACTTCAGCAGCATATAAAAATCAAGCTGTTTCAATGCTGAATAATGTTGATATTTATTTGCCAAGTTCATTATTGATACATAATCTACATATTTTTTCTACTTGTGCAACTAGACATTTTTTATTTGCCACTTATATATATTTTTTTCAAATTGCCTAATTAAGTTCCTAAAATCTTGTTCCAATCTTCTGATGTTGAGGAGAGTTCCAACCACCCTAGCACTCAGATGTGTCAAGTGTTACACTCACATGCAGATCATGCAACTCCAAATTAAGTTCCTAAAGGTGTTTGTCTTTTCCTTGTTGATTCTTTGCACTTTAAGGACATGACACATTATCCTGTCATATGGAATACAAATACTTTTTCATAATTTTGCACTTTGTCACAAACTTTACAGCATAGGCATTTGATAGTTTTACATATAAAATTCCTATATGGTTCCACTTCACTGTTTCTATCTTTGGTATAATTTCCAAACAGCTTTTTTTCTCACCCTGGAATTACATTCCAGCACTTTTAGAAATTTTGTAAATATGTCTAATTATTTAATCAATCTGTAATTTAATTTAGCATAAAATCATGTTTTTTTTCCCTAAAAGTCCAAAAATCTTACTCATGACAGGCATTTAATGAATATTTTTAAATTTAATTTTCTTCTTATAAATTTAGGGTTAGGTTAGATCATCAATTCTTAGGGGCAATCCTTGGACCAGTATCGCCAGTGGTACTTACAAACTTGTTGGAAAAGCAAATTCTTGGGTCTCTCCCCAGATCTATGGAAGGGCCCAGCAATCTGTGTTTAACCACCTGTCAAAGTGATTCTAATGTATTTTCAAGTTTGACAATCCTTGGAATAGATAGTACTTCCAGCACAAATGTCTTAGGAATACTGCACATGTTTCCATGTTAACAAAGCCCACTTCTGTGGAAAAATGATTCATTCCTTATTTTCAGCAGTGTGAGGATTAGGAAAGAATATGTTCAAGACCAGTCTTACTGGGGCAAAATCATGATTGCAATGAGGGTTTTATCTCTTGGGCCCCAGCCTATTCTGTGTGCCCAATCACACAGGGCTGCTTGTTTCCCTTGGATATCCTGACTTCTCAAGAAGAACATCCCAGATTTTGCGGGGGCAAATCTCTCCTTCCCAAGCAGAACACTGAGATGAAGTCTTGTTCCAATCTTCTGATGTTGAGGAGAGTTCCAACCACCCTAGCACTCAGATGTGTCAGTTGTCACACTCACATGCAGATCACGCAACTCCAAATAGCCAGGCAGATCTCTTGTCTGTACTTGGGCATTCACATGGTGCTTCTTACTGCTGTCTTCTGTCAGTCCTTTTGTCCTGTCCTTGGCAGCCCTGGACCTCATGCTGCAATTCTCTTAGGGCTTAGAGACCCTTAAGAGAATGTTCCAATGATCTGAGAGATCGTATGCAAGCATTCTTCATGTATATCCCTCTGATTCTGCCTATACTTATCTAACTTGAAAATGTTATGCTTTTCTTTTGTCCTTTGTACCCCTGAAAGGCCTGTCAGGAAGAATTAAAGAGACTTTAGACCATAAAGGGGATTTTCCCTTTAATGGCATAATATTTATTTCTCTCCACCTCAAGTTTAAGAGGGATCAATCTTTAGAAACAACCCTTACTTTCTACCTTCTGCAGAGCAGTGAGGAAAATATTTCAATTATAACCTGGGGGGACTAGAAAGAGGGCAGTGGGAACCTGACATATTTCTACAAGTATGGGCTGAGGGACTTCTTATTATGCAGCAAAAATAAATAAATAGAAAACAGTATGGAGATTCCTTGGAAATCTGGGAATGAAACCACCATTTGACCCAGCTATCCCTCTCCTGGGACTATACCCAAAGGACTTAAAAACAGCATACTACAGGGACACAGCCACATCAGTGTTTATAGCAGCACAATTCACAATAGCTAAACTGTGGAGCCAACCTAGATGCCTTTCAGTAGATGAATGGATAAAAAAATGTGGCATATATACACAATGGAATTTTACTCAGCAATAAAAGAGAATAAAATCAGGGCTATTTGCAGGTAAATGGATGACATTGGAGAAGATAATGCTAAGTGAAGTTAGCCAATCCCTAAAAAACAAATGCTGAATGTTTTTTCTGATATAAGGAGACTGATTCATAGTGGGGTAGGGAGGGGGAGCATGAGAGGAATAGATGAATTCTAGATAGGACAGAGGGGTGGGAGGGAAAGGGAGGGGGCAGGGGATTAGCAAGGATGGTGGAATGTGATAGACATCATTATCCAAAGAACATGTAATGAGGACATGAACTGGTGTGAACATTCTTTACATACAAACAGAGGTATGAAAAATTGTTCTATGTGTGTAATAAGAATTGTGATGCATTCCGCTGTCATTTATTTAAAAAATAAAACCAATAAATATTATCTATAAAAAAATCAGGATCAAAATAAAGTCTATACAAGGAAAAATAAATAAATAAATAAATAAATAAATAAAATTTTAAAAAGTCTCATAGAACAGGTTGAAAGTTCAAACTCTTTGGATCCTGAGTACATATTCTTATGATATCAGAACTGACATTTAATGTCAGGATGTAATGGTACTATTAAATACACTTTTGTGAAAGGGAATGGTGAAGTGAAGTTTGGGTAATAGGCATGGGGATTAATGACAGAGAAATAATGACTTCCCCTTAATAGCTCAGGCCTAGTTGTCTCTTTTGAGTGTGTGTGTGTGTGTGTGTGTATTCGTACATTGACAAGTCCCAGGTGTGTTGTGATTTTACTGGGAGATCAGAAATGCCAAGCCCATTTCTTGGTCATAGGACACTATGCCAGAGCTGAGGGCCTTGGACAATACTCTGACCTGGGAGGCAGGAAAGGCAATATGCTTTCACACCCGGGTTCACATTTGGAGACCAATGTTCCCTTTAGACAAGACCACGCACTCACTCATTGCTGCAGTTTCCAGAACTGTTAAGATTAAGGAACTGGGTTTGAGAGTGGGGTGGAGAGAGACAAAGATAATTGGCAGGCAGAATATGCTGATCTTTTCACACACTCCTCTTACTTCCTCTCTGCAGCGGCAGTTGGGTTTGCTCCTGTCTTCTCTCCTCTCTGTGCGGAGCTGATGAGGGTTGTCTGCAGTGGGTGGGTGTCAAAGCCGCCTCACACAAGCAGTGGTGTTCTTAGCCTTGACATCTCATCCCTCATCTTTCCTCAGATCTCGTCAACCTACACGATCTGCTCTGTCAAGAGCTAATAGCGAAATGACTGTGGGAAAGGCAATGACAGCAATAGCTGCTCAGCATTGACTTTTTTTTTTTTTTGCT
>NW_025999977.1:32567108-32591681 GCF_001458135.2 Marmota marmota marmota
ATGGCAGAGAGTTCCACCTGCCTCAAAATTCCAGACCTGAGCTGCAGGGGAGACAGGGGCCAGTGCAGTGGAGTTTGGAGGCAGGTGGAACTCTCTGCCATCTACCTTTGCTCCTCCTCCAATACAATGTAATTTGGGTATCTGGTAATGATTTAATGCTTCCTTTGGATATTTGTCCATTAGTAGAGCAGAGTCGGTAGTGTGCGGCAGGTGTATGCAGTTTCCTGGGTTCAGAGACTCTCTGTTTCCTTTTCCTGCATATCATTCCCAAGACCTTTTATAAATCCAGAGACATAGCAGGGAGTTAAGTGCCTACCATCAGTAGTACTTTTGCTTCTCTATTGTCCTCATTATCAAGTTGATATCCCAGAGCACCTGGTTACACAAGTCCGCGCAGTACAAGGAGGGCCAAGTAGACATGGCTGTTGTCCCACCCTTCAGGAACTTGTGGTCCAAGACAAATGTGCATTTAGAAAGAAAGATGTTATTTCTGCATATTTTTCTTCTCTGTTACAGGGCCTACAGGTTATCACAGTGGAAGAGATGCACAAACTTTACATTGAGGATTAAACCCAACGTAGTCTACAGGATTCTTTGTCATTTACTAGGTGTGTGACCTTGGGAAACTCTTGATTCCTGATGTCTTTCTCTACATAGTATGACCAACAATGAGGCCAATATTACAGTGTTGCTTCCAGATTTAGTGTGTTTTTTTAACTAAGGGGGTCTTCTGTGAGCATCAAGTTCCTTTTGATGGTTGGCATTTTGGAAAGTGAATCTGATGATGTGTACATAAGCATCACATTTCTTATGAAAGTGGGTGGATGGGGAAGTACAGGATCCTGTGTGAATAGAAAAGAGTTAAGTTTTCAAAACTTATTACTTCCTGTTAACAGTCCTGTCTTCTACAACCTCATTTGTATTCCTTCTGTTATTGAGCCAAGTTATGGAGCTAGCATAGAACACTTATTAACTTACAACATAATGTGAAGTTATCTGCATAGGTTAGCCTGAATATATTATCTCAATTAACCCAATTCTGCTTCTGGGTGGTTTTCAGCATAGTGGTCTTTTGATTGATTCTTCTCAACTCAGGGTGGTAATGATTGCTGTTTTTACATTGATGTAGCTCATGGAGAGGGTTCTGTATGGATACATTTTTCTTTTTTTTAATGTTTAAAAATGTTTTATACATATTATTATACAATTACAATTATTATAATTACACATAGCAGCAGGATTCATTGTTACATATTTGTACATGCACACAACATAACAATATAAGTTGTTCAATTTTGTTCTTTTTTCTATTAAGAAATATGCTGGGCTGGGGTTGTGGCTCAGTGGTAGAGCACTTGCCTAGCATGTATGAGGCACTGGGTTCAATTCTGAATACCACATATAAATAAATGAATAAAATAAAGGTCATCAACATCTAAAAAACATTTTAAAAAAATATCCTGCCTTTAAAAACCACATTCTTTAGTGCAGTTATATATATAATAGCAGCCTGAGTCCCGAATTTGTTTGTTCATGTATGCTAGAATCATCCATTCTGATTAAAGTGAAGATCACTCTTAGAATTAAATGATAATACAAGTATTTTTTGCTTAACCAGTTAGTATTGGATATACTTTTACTGGATATAGTTCATGTAGAAAGATTACTAGGTGGATGATTTTTATAAAAGTATCAAATCTTGTAACCAATTACAGTTACAGGATTAAGTTGGTTTCCCTTGTTATTTTTTTTTTCCCTGAGTAGGAAAAAGAGTCTTTGATGGTGGCCTTTTGTTCCTGTCCATGGACTGTAATCAATCAGCTTTTTAAACTTGTATAGCTCTTCATACTTTTCAAAGTCCTTTCATTTCTACTTCATGATAATCTATTTCTAGTTTTTATCTCCTTGCCTCCATATATGAAGACAAATGCCAACTACTCAAGGATGTGAAAGAAAAGTGGGGATAATTCTTTGGAATGTTTAGCATTTTTTCCTTTAAGAGTCTGAAGGTCCAGTAGTGTACTGTGAAGGCAGAGGACCATTTTTGGAAGAAGAGAATGAAGACAGAATTCACAGTCTTGGAATTCTTTCACATTCCAGAAGTGTAAAGTGTGTGTATGTGTGTGCTGCGTGTGTACGTGTGCTGGGGGACTTCTTGTTTATATGAATCATATTTTACCTATTTGGGTTGTTTGATGATTGATTTATGAGTTACTGTAACACAATTATAAGCAACTTGAGGTCAAAAATCTTTTTAGACCTTTATATGCTTCAAAATTTTTAGCATAGTTTAGGGAAACTGTAAGTACTTAGTGGATTCTTGCTAAATGAAATTGAGAGATACTTTCTGTTTCTCACTGCCTACATAACTTTAGGTTGCCTGATGTTGGCTCATGGGAACTTGTTCATTATGCCTGCTGTATGGATAGTAAGGCAAATGCTTACTAGAAGAAGGGTCAATGAGATACAAACAGATTCAGTTTGGAATAAATGGACTATGCTGCCCGCCCCCATCCCTTTGTTTCATACCCATTGACTCCAAATTACTTTTAGCAATGAAAACTCATTATTTTTTTTCCCACAAAGTGGTAATGCAAAAATCTGCCGCACAACATGTGAATTGTTTAAATATAATGTCTCATAGACTTTTTTTTTAAACAAAAATGTCCTGAAACAGAGTTTATGTCTGTTGCATGGTAACCAGGGGCCAATTGGGAGTTATTTCAATAATGAAGATCCTCTCTAATCAGAGTTGCGGTTGGGGATAAGTAAAACTGAGTCACCCATGAATATGCCCAGGAAACACATATCGACACTAGTATTTTGAGAATATTTGCTACAGCCCTACCATTGTTATAGTTATCACTTCTGTGGCTGACAGGTGCTGATAAGTAAGAGGCTGAGGGGAGGAAGCGGAACATGTATTTGAAAGTAAACACAACATCCCATTTCCAAAATATGTGTGTCTCTATGTATTTGGCCAAATTCTCCTCTCTGATCCAGGGATGGTCACAGAAATTGTGATTCCTCTTGAATTTCACATAATTTATTGTTATTTTTTTATTTGCTTATTCAATATCTTTAAGGTCTTGGATAAGCCTGAGTGTCTGGTGGGGGATTTACTTGAAACAGTCATCAGAGTGAACAAGGGACTTTACCAACTGGTTGTCTGGTTTTAGTGGCTTGGTAGAAGATGGCAATATCATTGATATGTGATCCTTAGCTCCCTCTCTCCTGGTGCTTTGTGACTGAATGTTGACACTACTGACACCACCTATATGGAGTCAACCTTTTGAAGATATTTCCATGACAGGTGAAGTAGATGGGTTCTGCCCTATATAAAGAAAGAGGGTAGTTTTTGAGATTTGTGTGGAATGCTAAATTGTGACATGTTTATAACTAAAAACACATGCTGGCATTGCCATCTCCAGAGTGGAAAGTTTTATTTTACAATTTCTGTAACTCAAAAAGCTGATGAATTTTATGCTGTTTTAATTTATTGGTATTATACACCTGCTTGTAAAATGCTGACCCTCTGGGAAGGTATACTTTGATGTCTATAGGCAGATATAAACCAGAATTCATAATTTTCTAACTAGGGTCTAAAAATGAAGACATTTAATATAAAAAGTCAACCTAAAAAATTCTGTTTAAAAGACTCTGAGTCTTCTATCATACCATTTATTTTACCGAGATTATGTTTTACTAATTCTTGTTTCTAAAATTTATTTTGGGTGCCAGATTCCATCAGATTATGGTCATTTCATAGAAGCCTCCATCACATAGAAATAATGAAGCAATTCCTAAATGTCAAACAATAAATTCATCTCAAGGAAATAGAAAAAGAAACCCTGATTTCTAAACTCGGGCAATATTAATACATTTGCCTCAAGAAATTCCTGTTTCTACAAGGGTTCTACTGGTAAGAACTGTTAACACAGTTGCAAGCATATGGTTGAAAAGACTCCCATGGGTATGCTTAAACATTTCCCAAGAAGGTTAGTTTATGTTAAATGTTCTTATTGCTAACACACACAAATAATAATAATAATGTCATTATTATTATTATTATAAGGGAGGGCAGGAGGAAACTTTCAGAGGGGGTTGATGTTTATGACAAAGATTTGTTTACCTTTCCATGGTGTGTGCTATGTCAGACTCATGAAGATGCATATATTAAGTATGTGCAGCTTTCTGTATGCCAGTCATACCAGACTCAGCTATAGCACTCTGAATGCTTCTGGCACTCTGCCTGTGGTTGGTTTGATTCTTTTAAGTTTTCCTTTTACTTTCAGAATCGGATCCTGGGTTTTTTTTCCCTTTCCGTCCTTGGCTCTGCCCCCTGTACTTCTGACTTAAGCTTATACTGAGACTTCCAGGGTCTCTGTGCTCCTCTTTGAGCTGTTACGTAGGATGCCCTCTCTGATCCCCTGGGCTAGTTTTCCCAAGTCAGCAGGTGACTTGACCTGAATTCTTTACTGCCACTGCTTGACTTGACTGAGTTTGGAGTTTGGAGTTTGGATTTAGTCTGTGTCCTAGTTTCATTCAGTTCCATGAAAGGCAGGACCCGGCTGTTTTACAGCAGCAGTCTAGCACTTTCAGAAAAAAAAAAAATGTGTAAAGCAGAGGAGAGAGATTCTGAAGGAATCTTAGAGTGAAAATGTTAGTACTGTTGATAACACCTACATATTTTCTTTAGTTTTAGTATCTCTACTGGATTGACTTAAAGTAAATTACAGCTTCTTTACTAATTTTCTTTTAGGATTTAATTTGAAGAATGGGATAAGACATTCTTCCTTTTTGTATTTTTGGGAAAGAATGGAATACAGTAGTTAAGTTAAAACAAAACAAAACAGAATCATTGTGAGGTAATCAGCGATTTGAACATCTAGGGCTTTGATTGGAGCCTGATTTGAAAGTGAATCCTCAAGTACTACGGGGCAAAGCAAATGGGCCCTTTATTAATTTGGTTCATAAAAACGAAAGTTAATCAGTCCCATACCTCGGGGAAAATCCACATAAAATCAGATTCCAATATGACTAATTAAAAGGAATTTCCAAGAGTAACTCAGCATAATGTCAAATAAAAAAGCAAATGCACCTGAATGAGAAGCAATAAGGGGATCTGAGAAGTTTTTCAGGAAGAAGCTGTGGGTGGAAAGAAACTTGCCAAATGAGCTGAAGGTCAGAGACCAGAATCAAGAAGAGATGGATGAATTTTATTTGTCCCAAAGGCAAAGTCCCCAAGAAGACAGGGTCGAACATCAAGAAGCATAAGAAAATGGCGTATTGAATATTCTAAGTATGTTGTGTTGCTGACTGTGTGGAAGTTGCCTTCTAGACCACATGTCAGGGAAGAACTAGAAACCACAGAGAGCCAGAAAGTAGGAACAGATAAAAATGGAGCCAGGAGAAGAATTATAGATTGAAAATTCAGAAGAGCTGGATTAAGTGACAATCTGGAAGAGACAGGAGAAAATAAAAACACTGGTTAGGCATCAGTGTTAGTATTTACAGAGATTGAGGTTTGGCTGAACTTGGGGGTGAATCTCAAGAAATACAGAACAGACATGGAATATGAACAGTCAAGTTCTTGGTTCTGTCCGTACATGTGTTCTGAGGGTCTACTATGTATTGTACACTATATTTGACATCCTGAGCAAATAGGGAGGTAAATGAAACATGTTTCTTCTTCCTAATTTACTCATTATGGTCAAGTATAGCCTGGTGCCTAATACGTACTCCGGAGGTACTTTTAAAGTATATTCTTCTGTGTCTTGGTCACAGTGGAGTGCTGGAATCAGCCCATGTGTTCAGAGAAAATTGTTGGTTTGCAACTCTTCCCACCTTCACATGCGTGACATTATTTTGGAAGCTTGAACTTGAAGAAGTATTTTTGTCATGGAAATTGACACACAGTACAAATCAAGGGTGCCTTCTCCCTACCTCCTTGCTCCCCAACTCTAATAAAAGTTTAAGAGTTCTTAAACTTTTCTCACCACCGGATCAATTTAATCTATCTGTTAAATTCAACAAATATGAATTCCGTACTTCATACATGTAAATTCCTGTGCTGGGTGCTTGCTTGTCTTTCTGCTCCTAAAAGCCATTTTCTCTTTTGTAATAACTTAATTATTTAGGTGGTTTGAAGCGTTACTTAGTCAACCAGTGTCATATATTAGAGTGTTGATTTCTTTCTATTTTCCAGAAGAATGTAAACGCAAAGCCAAGTTTGTGAGTGTTCTCTCTAGATTTAGAGTGTTGGCAATATGTCTTATGGATGTACAAGGGGAGATGCTTCTACTTATCTACTGAAGACTCAGCTCCTGATGGGGACAGACTTACATTAAAAAAGTGGAAAAATAGTGACCTGGTGGTGTTCTTCGATTGTCTATTTTGACAATGATACTGGTTGGAAATTAGGGATGTGATATGGTTGGCTCTTCTGTTAGTTTTTCTATGAAAAATGGAAGCACTGAACATTTTTCTGTTAAGAGATATAAAGGGTGTGCCTTCATATGTCTATGCAATTTGGGTCTCAGCTCTACCACTTCTCAGGTAAGGCATTCAGGGTCATTTTATGTCTGCAATTTTAAATACACTAATTCATGAACATTGAGATTAGAGTGGGAATCATCGCAGTACTCTGTTAATGCCAATTACCTCTGAAACAGCCAGAATGGAGTCAGATAGGAGTCCCCTGATGACTGATTAAAATGTGGTGTCCTGAAAATTAAGTGTCTAGTGTTGAGTGCAGATGTAGCACAAAGATGTGTTATCTGAATGGACACAGATTGAATGCTAATATTGGGAAAACTTGCTAGGAATAATATAATAGTCATATTCCCCAGCAGGAGTAAAAAAAGGAAGAACTTCACACTTCTGGGGAGTGTTAAAGTCAGGAAAATTGGGATTAAAATCTTTTATGATGAGCGTTTAAGCCTTAAAGCTAATAATGAGAGGGCAGAAGTTGAAATAGCAGAACTAAGGATGACATAAAAATTGATATGATGGTACCCCTTTAGTCTAATTTAACCACTTGAATTGTGCTTTTCAAACAGTGTTACATATGGCTTAAAATTTTCATAAGAGAGCAAAAGGACTTTTCTGCAAAGAGCTCATTTCATTTTGGGCAATACTTCTGTCTCTAGGTACCCTCCAGAATTTAAATAATGACCTCTTTTTGAGGCATAAAATTGGAAAAGATTTCAAGAGATTAGAGAATGATTGGTTTAATGGAACTGATATCAGACTAGATGACTTTAAAAGAGTCAAGTTTCATTTTAATTAATGGAAAAATCAACCTATAGGTAGCATTGAGGAATGGAATAAATAGGCAGAAAAAACATTTTTGAATTGACATTTATTTAAAGCTTACTCAAAGATCCCGAATATGGGAAACATATTTTCTTAGAAGGATATGATGATATGAAATGCATTTATTCATTTTTAAAAATAAAATTGTATTTTTAGTTATTTATTCTAAATTCAAATGAAATTTATTTTTTAACATGATAAAATGTTAAAATTGTACATATTAGCGGGGTACCATATGATTTTTGGTACATGTATATGCTGAATAGTAGTTAAATCAGGCTAAACATATCTATCTCCTCATTTATCATTTCTTTGTGGTGCAAGCATCCCAGATCCTTTCTTTTAGCTGTTTGAAATATACACTTCATAATTCTTCTTTATAGCCATGGTCCTGTGCAATAGCACAGTGGAACTTCTTACACCCCCACCCCATTCTCTCTCTCTCCTCAGGTAACCACTATTTTTAACTTATGTGAGACCAGCAATTTTAGAGTCCACATGAGTGAGCTCATGCAGTACTTGTTTTTCTGTGCCTTATTTATTTCACTTAACATAATGATCCATGTGGTCACAAATGGAAGGACTTCAACCTTTTTTTATGGCTGAATATCAGTCTATTGTGTATACCCTACTTTCTTTATTCATTCATCACTTGATGGACACTTAAGTTGTACCCATTTCTTGGCTATTATGAATAGTGCTTCAATAAACATGGGGTGCAGATGTCTCTTCAACAGATTGATTCAATTTCCATTAGATAAGTATCCAGTAGTGAGATTACTAGATCATATGTAAATCTATTTTTAATTTTTTTGAGGAGCTTCCATACTATTTTCTGTAAATGACTTACATTCCCTCCAACAGGATGCAAAATTTCTTTTTTTTCCCTACATCCTTACCAAAAACATGTCCTTTTGTGTTTTTGATAAGAACCATTCTTTCGAAAGTGAGATGATATCTCATGTAGTTTTGACTTGCATTTCCTTTGTGGTCAGTGTTGTTGAACACCTTTTCATATATTTGTTGGCTATTTGCATGTCTTCTTTTGAGAAATGTCTGTTTAGGCCTATTGCCCATTTTTAAGCTGGGCTATTTGTCCTTCCTCCCCCCTGTTGAGTTTTATATATTTTGTACCCTTCCCCTTTGTCAGATGTATACTTTGCAAATGATTTTCTCCCACTCTGTAGGTCATCTCTTTGACGATGGATTCCTCGTTATGCAAAAAGTTTCTGGATGTAAATCCAAGTCTATTTTTGCTTTTGTTTCCTGTACTTTTGGAATCTTGTCCAAAAAAATCTTTGCCCATTCCAATGTCATGAAGCATTTCCTCTGTTTTGTTCTGCTTGTTTCGTTGTTCCAGGTTTTGCATGTAAGTCCTTAACCTGTTTTGAGTTGATTTTTGTAACTGGTGAGAGAATAGGGTCTAGTTTTATTTTCTACATGGGAAAATCCAATTTTCTCCACACCATTTATTGAAAACACTTCCCTTTCTTCAGTGTGTGTTCTTAGCCTATTTGTTGAAAATCTGTTGACTGTAGATGAATGAGTTTAATTCTAGACTCTCTGTTCTGTTCTCTTGGTGTTTGTGTCTGTTTTCATATCAATATTATGCTGTGTAGGTTACTGCAGATTTGTAGTGTATATTGAAGGCAAGTAGTATAATTCTTCCTGCTTTGTTACTTTTGTTTAAGATTGATTTTTTTTGGTGGTTTTATACAAATTCGGGTATAGTTCCCATGTTTTAGTTCAGTTAAAAATGTCATTGGTATTTGATAGAGATTACATTGAATCTGTAGATCACTTTGGGTAGTATGGGCATTTTAGCAGTACAGGTACTTCTAATGCATGAATGAAGAGCGTCTTTCCATTTTGTGGTGTCATCTTCAATTTATTTCAGCAATATTTTATAATCTTTATTATAAAAATTTTATATCTCTTTGGTTAAATTTATTTCCAGTTATTGAATTTTATTTTTTAAGCTGTTATAATTTGGATTGCTTTCTTGATTTCTATTTCAGATAATTTGCTACTCATGTATAACAGTGTGAGTGTTATTTGAATGTTGACTTTGTACCTAGTAACTTTGTGGAATTCATTTATTAGTTCTGATGGTTTTTCTCTTTGGTGTTTTAAAATTGTGGTTTTATATTTAAAATTATAAAGTTAAAAAGAAAAACAAAAATAGCCAAAACTTTCTCAGGAAAAACTTTTTTAGAATTGTGTGTGTGTTGTGTGTGTATAGGTGTATGTATGTATAGGCATATAGTTAAATGCATTTAATTTTTGAATTCATAAAACAACTTTATTTTAAAAAATACATAGCACTTTTTTCTGATCTATATCTATCTTTGTATATATGTCTACATTTATATACAAGGAAAATTCAGACAGGTTTTTGCAGTTCCTAAAAGATGGAAGACAATGATAATGTAACAGTAACGGGTGACCTGGACTCATAAGAAAGAAAATAAATTGTTGGTCACCACTGGCATACAAAGGCTTACAAAAACCGGAACTTTAAGAATGGAATCTAATTCTGCACCAAGAGCTCTACTGTTTTACATTCCTGCTATGCATATAAGTGATCTGTTTCGTTGCCTCCATTTCATCAATGGGTGTTACGACTATTTTTCTTATTTTAGAGTGTAGTGAATCTCATTGTGGTTTTAATTTGCATATACTTGATAATGGTAAATGATATTAAAAGTCTTTTCATGTGCTTGTCAGCTTCATATCATCTTCAGATAAATAACTGCCATTGTGTTTTGCCCATGGTCAATTTGGTTTATTTACTTATATTTTTAATATAGTCATCAGAGATCTTTATATATTCCAGATGCAAATCATTTATAGATGTGCAGTTTCCAAATATAGTTTCATAATCTATAGTTTGTCTATTGATTCTCCTGAGAGGATTTTTTTTTAATAGAACAAAAGTTTTTAATTTTGATGAGGTCCAATTTATCCAATTTTCCTATATTTTGGTGTCCACATTCTGAAAAGACTTTCCTTTCTATTTTAAATTTTTTTTAACAGTTTCATAATTACATAGTTACATTTAAATTCATAAGTTTTTTGAGTTTAACTTTATATGAAATCTGAAGTTTAAGTCAAAGTGGTTCAATTACCCCCAACCCCCCACCCTGTCATGGACATTCAAAAGCTGTAGTGCCATTTGTTTCATTGTTTTGGAACCTTTGTCAAAATACTAATTGGGTGTGTTTGTGTGGGTCTATTTTCTGAGTTTCTTATTATTATTCTATTGATCTGTGTCTATCAGTCTGCCAGTAGCAGTCAGTCTTGAACTCTAGCTATAAGACTTAACAGTATGTGAGCATTTCCTTTCATCCACTTCATTCTTTTTCAATTATTTTTAGCTATTCTATGATAATGTAAAATTAGCTATAGACTTGCCTTTTAATATAAAATTCTTCTGCCTTTTCATGTAAAATTTAGAATAAGTTTGTCCATTATATGAAAAAAAATTGCTGGGATTTTGATAGAAATTGTACTTAACCTATAGATTAATTTGGGGAAATTTGATATTTTACTATGTGGAGTCTTCCAGTCAATTAACACAGTATATGTCTTTCTATTTATTGAAGACTTTTTTATTATTTTCATCAGTGTTTTTGAATTTTCAGCATGTAGATATTGCGCTTGTTTGGTTAGATTTATAGGTAAGTACTTTATTTGTAACACCAAAAATTGTATTGTGACTCTAAGTTTCTACTTTATCATCATGTGTATATAAAATGTAATTGATTTTTGTGTGTTTATTTGGTATTCTGAAACCTTGATAAATTCACTTAGATTCAAGAGGCGTTTTGATTGTTTGTTTGTTTTTAGATTGGTTAGATTTTTCTCTATAAGCCATCATATCATCTACAAATAGGACCAATTTTATTTTTTCTTCCCAATCTACATGCCTTTTATTTTTAATTTAGTCTTATTTTAACATTATGTGCTAGAAATATCAGTAATATATTGAGTCAGAGCAGTGAGAACAATTTTTTTTTGGTTCCAAGTTTTTAACATTACATATGATGTTAGTTGTAGGGACTTTTGTTTGTTTTGTTTTAAGGTAATTTTTACCAATGTGTGGAAATTCCCCTTTATTTCTAGTTTGTTGAGAGTTTTTAAAATTTTTTTCTTTTTAAAATAATAGGAGTTGGTTTTTGCAAATGCTTTATCTTTACACATTGATACACCTATATTTATTCTTTTTTAGCTTGTTGATATGATGGGTTAAAAGTGATTTTTAAAAGTTGAACATGCTATGTACACCTGAAATATATCTCCTTTGGTCCTGAAGCATGGTAATTTTTTTTAGGTTTGTTAATTTGACTTACTAATATTTTTTAGTGGATTTTGTGTTTAAGTTCAGGCAAATATAATCTGCAGTATTCTTAATTTGTACTATGTTTGTCACATTTTGTTATTGAGTAATAGTAATTCTTAATTTGTACTATGTTTGTCACATTTTGTTATTGAGTAATAGTGAAATTGCAAAATTATTTGGAAAGTGTTCTCATGTTTTCTGGAATAAATTGTATAAAATTTTGTGTTAGTCATTTATTTATTTATCTGTTTATTTATTTATTGTTTTCAGTACTGGTGATTGAACTCTTGGGTACTCTACCACTAAGCTACATATTCATCCCTGTTTCTTTTTAAATTTGAAATGGCAAGAGTAGAGGAGAGCTCCCTAAATTTCTGAGACTGGCCTTGAACTTGAAATCTTCCTACCTCCACCTTTGGACTTTCCAGGATTACAGGCATGTACCACTGTGACCAGCTTATGTTAGTCTTTTAAACATTTGATAGAATTCTGCAATGAAACTATCTGGGCTTAGAAATATATATATTTTGGGAGAATTTTACTTTGAGTTAAATTTCTTTAAAGGTTATGGGATTATTTGGATCAACTATGATTTTTAGGGAATTTTTCCATTTCTGAGCTCATCAGTTAAGTTATTCATAATATTCTTTTATTTTTTAATAGATAATAGATCTGTAGTGATAAGGTATTTAATTTTTGATATTAGTAATCTATGCCTTCTTTCTTTTTATCTTTAGTATTCTTTCTAAAGACTTTACAATTTTTTGAAGAAATGTCTTTTTGTTTTACTGATTATTTTCTACAGATTTCCTATATTTAAATTTTTTTTTAGTTGTAGGTGGACACAATATCTTTAATTAATTAATTAATTAATTTTTTGTGGTGCTGAGGATTGACCCCAGTGCCTCGTGCATGTGAAGCAAGAGCTCTACCACTGAGATACAACCCCAGCCCTAGATTTCCTGTTTTTCATTCCATTGATTTCTTTGTAATTTCCTTCTTTTTTGCTTGATTTTGTTTATTTTGGTCTTTTTTTCAATTTTCTTGAAATGGAACCATAAATTATTGATTTGAAACTTATCCTCTTTTTAAATGTAGTCATTTAGTCCTATACATTTACCTCCAGGCATTGCTTTAGCTGCCTCTCTCTGTAAAAAGAGAGAGAGGCTGATCTTAGTGACCAAGAGATGGTGGGGCAAGGTGATGGTTGCATTTTCATATGTTGTTTTCTTCTCTATTAATTTTCATGCTCTTTTGAGGTTTCTTCTTGAAGTAACTATTGGTATGTTGGGGTTTAAATCTACCAGTTTATTATTATTTGCTTTGTGTTGGTTTGTTCCATTTTTATTCCTTGGTTTACTCTCACACACCTCTTTGTAGGTTACCTGACAATTTTTAGAATTCTATTTTTTATCATGCTTTAGGTACATCTTTTGGTATAATTATTTTAGCAGTTACTATATGTATTATAACATATATATCATACTTGATGTATCAGTCTACTGGTATCAACATTTTACTCCTCAAATGAAATGTGAGAAACCTTGCTTCAATTTAGATTCAGTTGTCTTCTCTTCTTAAAAAATCAATATTTTGAAATTTACATGAACTATCACTATCTTTAGTTATCTTATTATACAGTAGCACAACAGCTATAATCTAGTACTCATGGCTCAAATTTCCCCTTTCCCCAGCCACTGGTAACCATCATTCTTCTGCAAGATCAATTTTGTTTAGATTCCACATTTGACTGAGATTGCACAGTACATCAATTAAAAAATAAACATTTTAATTAAAAATATTTTACAAATTGACAAAAGTAAAATATAAATATCTTAGGCATTTCCTTTACATACATTGAAGACAAAATTAGATGGTGTAATAATTTATGTTTCAATTGTCAAATGTAAGTTTTAAAATTTATGGATAGAGGGAGGCAAAGATGGTGGATTAGAATAAAAGAGCACTTTTCAATTGCTCCATAGCTCAAGATTGAAGCTGCATGAATATTACTTCTTAATAAGGTGGCTGACTGAGCGTTTTTACTGAAATTCAATATTGGACAATAAGATAAATATAGACACACAGAAATTCAGAGGCTTGACATATAACAAGAAATATGTTAGAACACACCAGCTCTGCTGGCAGTGGCAGTAACGTTAGTGCCAACAGTTCATTGCAGAAGGGAGGGATAAGACAGGCAGAGTGGCATGGGAGAACCTGTAAACACAGAGAGAGTATGATCTTAGCTGACCAAGAGATGGTGGGGCAAGGTGATGATTGACAAGTGCTCATAATCTCCCAAAACATGAGCAGAAGACTGAGAAAAGAATTATTTGCAAGTGACCAAATGTCAGCTTTCAGTGGCAAGAGCTTGGGAGTTCATAAAAAGCATTGCCATCCTGTTTCAGCAATGCCTGATGTGGTGTCGAGAGTGACCGTGGCCCAGCATGGCTGAAACAGGCACAGATACATCTCTCAGTTTCCTCTCTTTTCACTTCTTAAATATTTCAAACTTTTTTTGGCTTTCCTCCCTCATTTTCTCTTCACTTAAGAAAACATAATTTTACTATCTATTAGAACTATTTGGTTTATATAATCCCTACCCTCACCATTCATATTATTGTGGTTATTAATATAGAGGATGACATAGTTGCCATCTGCTGTTTAATGCTAGAGATCTAGTTCATGGATGTTTGTTCTTTTTTATCACATATATTTTTATTCTAATTTGTTATATATGACAGCAGGATGCATTACAATTCATATTACACATATAGGGCACAATTTTTCATGTCTCTGGTTGTACACAAAGTCTGACCATTCCTGTCTTCATGTATGTACTTAGGGTAATGGTGTCCATCTCATTCCACCATCTTTCCTACCCCCATCCCCTCTCCCTTCCTCTCCCTTGCCTTTGCCCTATCTAGAGTTCATCTAATCCCTCTATGCCCACATTATGACTCAGCTTCCTTAAATCAGAGAAAACACATTTGGCATTTTTTGGGGGGGGTGGGGCGGATTGGCTAAATTCACTTACATTATATTCTCCAACTCCACCAATTTACCTTCAAATGCCATGATTTTATTCTCTTTTATGTTGTGTATATATACCACATTTTCTTTATCCATTTATCCACTGAAGGGCATCTAGTTTGGCTCCACAGTTTAGCTATTGTGAATTGTGCTGCTTTAAACATTGATGTGGCTGTGTCCCTGTAGTATGCTATTTTTAAGTCCTTTGGGTATAGTCCGAGGAGAGGAATAGCTGCGTCAAATGGTGGTTTCATACCCAGTTTTCCAATGAATCTCCATACTGCTTTCCAAATTGGCTGTGCCTGGATGACATTTCCTGTGGTTCCACATCTTCATAAGCATTTGGTAGTTATTAGCATTTTGAATTTTAGACATTCTAGTAAGTGTCTCATTGTCATTTTAATTTTCAGTTTTCTAATGATATATGATGTTTAACATTTTTTTATGTGTTTATTTATCATTTGTTATTTTCTTTGCTAAGGTGTCTGTTCGGGTTTTTGCCCATTTTAAAATGATGTTGTTTTCTTACAGTTGAGTTTTAAGAGTTCTTTGTAGACTTTGGATAAGAGTCTTTTGTGTGATATGTCTTTTACATATGTTTTCTTGGCTTTTTTTTCCCTCTCCTATTTTCTTGACAGTTTCTTCATCAGAGCAGAAGTTTTTAATTTTAATGAAGTTCAGGTTATCAATTATTTCTTTCCTGGATTATATCTTTGTTGTTATATATTAAGAGTCATTATCATACTCAAGGATATCTAAGATTTTCTCCCTATGTTATCTTGTAGGAGTTTAAAATTTTGTTTTTACATTTAGGACTATGATAAATTTTAGTTAATTTTTTAAAGGATGTAAGATCTGTGTCTAGATTCATTTTTGCATGTGGATGTCCAGTTGTTGCTGTTACATTTGTTGAAAAATTTGTTCTCCAGGGGCTGGGATTATGGCTCAGCAGTAGAGCGCTTGCCTGGCAACCGTGAGGCACTCACTGGGTTTGATCCTCAGCACCAACCACATAAAAATAAACAAATGAAATAAAGCTATTGTGTCCATCTTTTTTTAAAAAAATCTGTTCTCCATTGTATTGCCTTTGATCCTTTGTCAAAGATCAATTGATTAAATGTAGGTCTATTGTGTGGTCTCTAGACTATTGCATTGATTATTTGTTTATTCTTTTACCAATACCACACTTTCTTGGTTACTATAGCTTTATAGCAAGTTTTGAAGTTAGAGTGTCAGTCTTTAGGCTTTAGTTTTCTTCAATATTTTCTTGGCTATTCTGGGTCTTTTTCTACCCATATAACATTAAATCAATTTATTAACATCTATAAAATAAATTCTGAGATTTGTTGGGATTGCTTTAAATATGTAAATCAAATTGGGAAGAAGTGACTCTACAATATTGAGTCTCTTTATCTGTGAGCATAAAACATCTCCCCATTTGCTTAACCTTTACAGTTCTTTCATTAGGGATTTGCAGTTTTCCTTGTTCAGATTTTGTCCATATTTTATTAGATTTATACGTAAGTGTTTCATTTTTGGGTGTGCTAAAGTAATTGATATTTTATTTTTATTTTCACATTCCATTATTCATTGCTGGTATAAAGAAAAATGAAAATGATCAACTTTTGTATATAAATCTTGCGACCTCACTACAACCACTTATTGGTCCAAGGCCTTTTTTTGTTAATTCCTTTAGATTTTTCTACATATACAGTCATGTCATCTGCTAACAGAGAGTTTTGTTTATTCTCATTTCATATAAAATTTATTTCCTTTTAGGGTGCTACTATATTAGCTAGGACTTCCAGTATAATGTTGAAAAGCAGTGGTGAGAGAGGACATTTGATAAGGAGTGGTATGAGAGGACATCCTTGCCTTGTTCCTGATATTAGTGGGAAAGTTTGAGTTTTTCACAATTGAACATGATGTTAGATGCTGATGTGTTTTGCTGTTTGTTTTAGATGATTTTTATCCAGTTGAGGAAGTTCTCCTCTACTCATTGTTGCTGAGTAGTTTTGTCACAGATTCTGTTAAATTCCTTTTCTATTTCTATTGATATAATCATGTGATTTTTCTTCTGAGCCTGCTGATTTGATGCATTCCATTAATTGATTTTCAAATATTGAACCAGTGTTGCATATCTAGGATGAATCTCATTTGGTTCATGTTGTATAATTCATTTATACATTGTAGTACTCATTTTGTTAACATTTTGTTCAGTTTTTTTGCAACTGTATTTTATGGGGAAAATATTGACCTGTGGTTTTTTTTTTTCCTTATAATATCTGTGGCTGGGGTGTGAAGGAAACGCTGGGCTCATAGGATGAGTTAGAAAATATTGTCTCAGCTTCTATATTCTGAAATAGGTTGTAGAGAATTGAGATAATTTACTCCTTAAATGTTTGGTAGCATTCCCCAGTGAATACATCTAGAGCTGGTAGATCATACAATCATTCCAAATACTGTTTTGGAATGATTACCGATTCAATTTCTTGAATAGATATTGGCATATTGTCTCTTTCTTCTTCTATGAGTTTTGGCAAATTGTTATTTTCAAAGAATTGGTCTATTTCATCTAGGTTATAAAATTTGTGATCATAGAGTTGTTCATAATATTTTTTATTATGCATTTAATGCCATGGGATCTGTAATAATATCCATCATTCATTTCTTATATTAGTCATTTGTGTCCACTCTTTTATTTTCCTTAATTAATTTGGCTGGAGGCTTATCAATTTTATTGCCTTTTCAAAAGAATCTGCTTTTGATTTTGTTGATTTTTCAGTACTGATTTCCTATTT
Organism: Marmota marmota marmota; assembly: GCF_001458135.2. Lineage (NCBI taxonomy): Eukaryota > Metazoa > Chordata > Mammalia > Rodentia > Sciuridae > Marmota > Marmota marmota. The sequence continues at coordinate 32,584,605 of NW_025999977.1, forward strand.
TTCAAATTCACTGAGATTATGTTCTGTTGGGATCGTGGCAATATGACAGACCTCATCGGCAAACCAGAGGATAGTTTGCTCCTGTTGTTGGTCTTGATATCATGTCTGTCTCCTCTAGGTACACAGATTTACACAGATCATAGCTCTAGGAAGTTTTCAGGAATATATATATATATTTTATCCCAAGCTCCTTTTCACTCCAGTCTCAGTTTTTTCAGCAATGAGACTTTTGTCTTCCACACATTACTCAGTCCTGTTCCTTTGACTCCTTCGATCCAAGGCAGCTGGTTACCTTTGATAACGTCTTGCCCAGGAACCCTACAGAACCACATGAATGCACACATAAACATAAACATTTAATGTTTATATGTAGACATACACTGATGAACATATAGGTGAAAATATAATTTATTTTTGAACACTATTTTAATCTTTTTCTTTTTAATATTTTATCTTTCTTGGGACTGGGGTTGTGGCTCATTGGTAGCGCACTTGCCTAGCATGTGTGAGGCACTGGGTTTGATTCTCAGCACCACACATAAATAAACAAATAAATGAACAAAGGTCCATCAATAACTAATAAAAAATTTTAAAAATATATTTTATCTTTCTCTGATATACTTTTAGAATGGCAGGAACTAGTTTGTGGGATTCAAAAGGTGAAACTGGAAATCTATATTCGCTAGACATTAATCTCTCTGCCACTTATTCTTATAACTCTTTGAAGGCAAGCTCTTTCTTTCTTACTTCAGTTTAGAAACTCTGGATGCTAAGAGCTGCCAGGGCATCTATATCAAAACAATGTATACTATTGTATTGGTTTTCTGAAGTCATGAACTTGGTGGCTTTAAGCCAAAGAAATTGATTCTCTCATGGTTCTGGAGGCCAGAAGTTGGCAGGGTCATACTCCCTCCAAATCTCTAGGGGAAATTCCCTTCCTTTGCCTCTTCCAGCTTCTAATAGCTGTTGGCTTTGCTCAGCTAGCATCCATGTCTCTTCATATTATCTTCTCTTCTACGTGCCGGTCTCTAACTCCATCTATTTTTCTCATGAGGATTCTTGTAATGATATTTGGGACTCACTTACATAATCCAGGGTGAGCACCTCTGCCCCATTTAGCTTAATTACATCTTTTGCCATATAAAGTAATATTCACTCCTTTGCCATGTAAGTTACTATTCACAGGTTCCGGGAGTTAGGAGTTTCTATTATTTTACTAGGGCTGTCGTAACAGAATAACATAGACTGGATGGGTTAAATACCCAAAATTTATTTTCTCATAGTCCTGGAGGCTATAAGTAAAGAACGTGGTTTCAGAAGGCTTGATTTCTTTGGGGCTCACAGGAAGCTGCCTTCCTGCTGTGTCCTCACAGGATATTTCCTCCGTGGGTGGGACCTCCCTGGTGCCACTTCATATGTCCAAATTGCCTCTTCTTAAAAAGACACCAATCAGACGGGATTAGGGTCTACCCTAACAGCTTCATGTTTACTCAGTCATCTCTTTAAAGTCCCTGTCTCTAACTATATTCACATTCTGATGTATTGGTGGTGAAGACCTCATGATATGAATTTTGGAGGGTCATCATTCAGCCCACTTCAAATATGATTTTCAATTGAAATAATAAAAAACATGTTAAAGATAATTTACTATGCTCCAGTCATGAATGTAGGTGTATTTAATATATTTAAGGGATAATCTCATAAAAGTAGTTAAAAATCTCAAGGAAGGAGTTGCCGACAATTAACTAGAAAAATCACTTACATCGAATATTCATTGAGATGAGGCAAGATTAAATGTAATGCTAGAATATTACAAAATACCATGCTGATATTTATTTGGGAACTTTTAAAAACTCTATCTTTCATTTATGAATTTATAGACAGACTTGTGAAGATTATAATTGAAAAGAATTCTCCCTTAGTTGAAGGAAAACATGCAATTTAAGTTGAGGCATAATTTATATTATACATTGCAATTGCCTGACTTTAATGAGAAAATAGAGTAAATTCTAATATTCTTTCCTGGGAATCATTCCAGCTCTTAATAATTCACTGCAGTGGGATGCCAAGAAATGGCTGTTCACAGAGAGATGCCCAAAAGTCCATGTATATAAACTCTAATATGTTGTTTTCTTGGTCATATCATCTTTGATTACAAAGAAAGTGAACAATGTTGGTATATATGTATATCAACATTATAAATATATTATTATATGCATTCACTCTTAGAGATGTATTTTGCATGGTAGCATGTACAGGGTATGTCAGGGCATCCAAGAACATAAAAATAACAGATGTGAAGAAAATTAATCCAATTCAAAGGAAGGCACCTTGTCTTGCACTTTTCTTCACAAAAATCTAAAGCATACTTATTTATACATATTTTTGCTTCAGACCTGAAGTTTTCCTTCATCTGCCATACACAGTACCATTAGTTTCCTTTCCATTTTCAATCTGTGTGAGTCTTCCAAATTACTCCCAGAATTATAGGCACAGAATTACACATCAAGTACAGGTACAATATGATATCACAAGTCTGCACCTTTGACCTGCTAAAGTCAAATGAGTAAGAAGGCAAGTCAAAATGTATTAAATTTTTAAGTTGAAAAGAACGGTTAAATTTTTTTTAAAAAAACAGGTATGCTTCATTCTTTACAATATAAAAGTTTAATATATTTTGACTTACTTCTTCCTCATTTGACTTTAGCAGGTCAAAGGTATACACTTGTGATACTAACTAGACCTTTCACATTTCACGTTTGTTTTTGGCATTTAAATGACTTGAGTTTTGTGTGGCAGGTGTTCTATTCATATTTTGAGAAGGAACACAAACCAAAGTCTTCTGCAGTACCCCATAGACCACAGAGCCCAGAAACATAAGCCCACTTTTTCTCAAAAGTGTCCGTTAACACAACAAAATATCTGTTATAGGGGTTTAATATTAAATAATTATACACTAATAATATTGATTAATGTTGCAGTGCTATTTAGAATACCTAAGGGTAACTTCTCCCATTCTAATTTGGTCAATATTTTGACAAAGATATAGGAAGTATGCTTTTTTAAATTAAACTATGGTTTCCTTAAAACTTCAACATATACATTTTTAGAGACACAAAATTCAGCCTGTAACAGTGGCATTCCTCTTCTATGGACAGTACAAAATGCAGTTTTTATTCTTTCAGAATAAAAATTGGGGCGCTCCTATGAAAAGAAATGAATTCTGGCAACTAGAAAGTGAAAAGTGTCATTCTACTTTTTTGTAACCATTGTTATGGAAGTTTAAGGATATTTTTAATTATGTGAAAATAATATGTACATTCTTATGCTGTTCAAAATCTCACAGCAATAAAAAGTTCATCTGTATTATAATATTCAGTGTTGGTAAAGGTACAGGAAGGTGAAAATGCCTCATCTGCTGGTGGGAATGGAGGCTTTTATCCTCCTTCCTTCCGTTCTACTTTTATGTACTGTGGAAGTGGAGTTATGCCAATCTCTCTTCAAGAACAAATTGGCCATTCAGCTGCAAGCAGCGCAGTTAACAGACCATTTCCTGCTGTTAATGCCTTCAGGATTTACCTCAGCTTTCATGCCAAGGTCATACTGTTTCTGAGCATCCCTCAGCCAATAACTAAGCATAATAGGCATGTAGGGCCTGGACATTTCTGCCCAACACTGCCTGCTCTCATCGGCAATCTTGGCTTGGGAGCTTCCCTTTGGTTTGGCTGAGACTTTGTCAAATAAACCTCAGGATCTGAGCTTTGCTCTCCCCAATCCTAATTTTGTCTTCTTTCATCTTTCATAGGTGTTACTTCCTCCAAAACTCCTGCACTAACTTCATCTATGTGTCTGTACCCCTTAATGCCTAGCTCTCTCTTTCTTTCACCCCACAGATATTTAATATTTTTTCTTGTTTTCCCATTGTTTTTATTTTTCATAAGTTTTTGCTATTCTAGTTATGGATTTGCAAACCATTTATTTTTTAAAAATGTGAATATTATTATTATTATTATTAGTTGTAGATGGACACAATACCTTCCTTTTATTTGTTTATTTTTATGTGGTGCTGAGGATGGAACCTAGTGGTTCACACATGCTAGGCAAGTGCTCTACCACTGAGCCATGCCTCTAGCCCAACCCTATGGTTTTAATGTGATATCATTTATTTCTTTTTTCATTATCATATCCTTTGATGATGACATGGAAATTTTGTTGTATATTTTCCGGAAATTAGTTAAACTGTGCAATTAGCACTTTACTTTCTTCAAGCCCAATTTGTAAATAATGGATTTAGTCACTCATTTAGGGGTCTAGATAGAAACTAGGGTAAGGGCAGAGGGAGAAAGAGAGCTGTCACCCTGTAAGCATTTGTACTACAGAATATAAAATTGAGTGATGATTGGTGGTCTGGGTCTACTCTGTGAACTTAGGAGAGGAAGGACTGAAGCTAGAAGAATCAAGTAGAAGACAAGAACAAACAAACAAACAAACAACTACAACAACAAAAACCCCACAAGTCATTGAGAGAAAGAATGTATTTCTGGCTCCTCAGGAAGGACTAACACACTATTTGGCTCACCTGGGTCAGGAATACCAGTCCCAGCTCCATTCCTGAGACTAGGCTGACCTATTACTATGGGTTTAGGGACACCATTTGGGAGTCTTCCAATGAATGTTCTTCATTTTGCATATATGAGTTTAAATGGGGTTGCTGTTTTTTTGCAAATCAAAAAAGTTTGCCTTTGTTGCAACCCATAAAGCATTTTGCATAACATACTAGGGAACTCAGAAAATTTTAGTAAAAAATATTCATCTTGTTGAATCTTTTAGGTGAGTTTTATTTTATTTTTTATTGTTTCTTCTCAGCAGTCACAGTCTTCTTTTATTGTTTGAATTTGTTCAATCTTAAGTTGTAGAGATTATAATACAACCAACAGTCTCTTTAACTATTGCCTCATATAATATTATTTAGAGAAAGTTGTAAGAGGGAGAGGAGAAAGAAAAGGAGCATGTGTGTGTGTGTGTGCACTTACTATGGGCTAATGAAAAATTTTTTCCTCCACTATAGAAATAGATTTTAGATAAAGAATTTTTTTTTCCATCTAAATAGTCTAACTACCATGTACTCTTTAGTGGAGCAAGGTTTCATGTTTATAGTGTTCAGGGAAACCGACAGGAACAGCCTCCTTAATAGAGCTCTGAATCTGGACTTAGATCAGCAGAGAAATTATCACTGGGGTTTAAATTACAGTGAGAGTGTAGGGTCTTTCATTTGGATGAGGTCCCTAAGCCATCTAGAAAGGGGGGTTACTATATGTATTCCACACTACCTCACAGAGAATTCTGGAAATAAAAATTCTGAGGGATGAATACTGGTAGATATGCATCTTTCTAACAAAGATGGTCTCATGACTCAAATACACTGAGTTAACTTGCACCTTGGAGGATGAAAATGCTTGGTCTGACCTCAGACACCATGAGAGCAACCTCTGTTCTAGGCAGCGATCCAGAGTAACTTTCCTCTCCTAACTAACATCATGCTTGATTTCCTCTTCACTAAGAGATGAGCTTTGAGTTTTCTTTACTTTTCCAGGTGTCTCATACCTTTATGCCAACTTGTGGAGCCTGGCAGCTGGACTGGAGGATTGATGGGAAGTCCATGCTCGGACCATATGCCTTGGAATCACCTTCCAAGATAGTTCCACTCTTTGGCAACAATGTCTTGTCCTTTGGTAATGTTGTCACTTTCTGGAGCAGGACACTGGGGTCCTGAAACCTAGGTCTCCTTATTATTATTATTATTATTATTATTATTATTATTGGAGATGAGTGAACTCTGCTTTTTTTTCCCTTCTTTTCTGCTCTGTTTTTAATGATTCCAGATTTCCTCACTGATACTGGAGCCTGTGAGGAGAATATAAAAGACTGCAGAGAATACATGTGGTGGCGTTTTCCATGTGTGTGTAGACTATATTTCATTTACTAATTCATGATGATGGTATCCACAAGGGCTAGAGGGATCTTCACATCATCTCCAGGTCATTTTAACAGTTGACAAAAACTAGATTTTGAAAGTAAAAAGGAAGATAGGCCTTTCCATATACATCCTACGTAGCTCATACTGAAGGGCCCAGGAGATAGTTCTGACACGAGCTCTCTCCCAGGAGTAACAGTGAAGCTACATGGTTAAAGCTATCATTGGCCCTCAGTGGAAAAATGTGTTCTTGACTAGATTCTTGAGTGTGATGTCTAAGACATGTAACTACAAGCAATTATCACTGATTTTTGTTTACCTATCCATGGAAGAGAACAAATAGTTGGTTTATTTCAGGAAAAAAAGTGAATAATGAAACATTCAACTTCATTCCACTTCCATGGACAATATTTCACACAAACAAGGGGAAATAGTGGTAGGAACTGGACTTTGAAGTTCCCATCACCTGGATTCAATTCTAGTTCTGACCCTTTCTGAATTTGTGACTTAACCACTCTCACCTGGCTATAGTAATGCTTATTTCATAAGGTTTTGCTGGAATGAAATGTGATATTATTTATAATTTAAAAATATGTATATTTATCAATCCAAATATTTATGAAACATCCAGCGTAATGTTGGGTGCCTCATAGAGACTCATTTATTCATAAAAACTTCTTGAGGACCTGTTATATATAGGCACTGTGCTGTGTGTTGGAGATAGAAGGACAGATAAGTCGAGTCTTGCCTTCAGGAGGAGTACAATCTAATGGAAGAGACAGGTACATAAATAGACATGTTTAATGTAATTTGTTAAAGGCCATTGCAGAATGAGGCAAATGAAGTATAGAAGCACAGAGGTGAGATAAATAACAAACCTGGCAAGGGAGGTGGGATCAAGGAAGCCTCTGGGAATATATTATACTTGAGCTGAGAATGAGCCAGAAATAAATTAATAAGATATGCATTGCATACATTTAAAAAATACACGACTGTCAAAATCTATGAGTTTTCTTAACTTTTTTTCTTTTCTTTAATTCAGAGCGACATGCCTATATATATATATATATATATATATATATATATATATATATATATATATT
>NW_025999977.1:32591922-32603642 GCF_001458135.2 Marmota marmota marmota
TTTTTTTTTTTTTTTTTGCATTTTTGGTCTGTTATTGGCAAGTCTAGGACTCAGTTTGTTGATGGTAGGAAAGAAGCAGCCACATTTATAAACCAGGGTAGTCTTATAATTGCATGTTAAAATTCCTTAGATTAGTCTCTAAAAGACTGACCACTAAAAGACTAGGAAGAAAAAGATGATACTGGAAAGACATTAAAAGTGGAAAATGTAAGATGTAATAAAATTGGGCTCTGAGAGTATAAACCAGAGGGATAATTAAGGTAGTAAATATTCCTGGTGTGTCCCTGTGTTTCAAATTGTGCTTTCCTGAGGTGGAAGCTGCCTAGCACTTGAGCCTCCTCTGCTAGCTAGACCCCATCCCTCCACAGCTGCTCGGGGTTTGGAGTTGTGGAGATCAGGGTTTATGGCTCAGGAGGGCCTTGGCTTAGAGCAGCTGAAGAATCAGGATACTGAATCTCTAAAAGTCCTGGGATATGAAAAACTCAGAAGGCTCCAGGGAGAGCTTTGGAAATTGATTAATATTGTACACAGCTTCATTGCCCGTTAAACAGGGTTTTTGTGGACTGCACTTAACACTTTACCATTTTTATAATTTTTTGCTAATGGGTAAATTCATATCAGAAAATGATTCACCTATTATGATAGAGGAACTTAACCACTTCCTTTTGAGGTCATGAGCTGAGTCTATCAAAGTCTGAAGTCTGTACCTAAAATGAATTAATGCTAGTTAGTGCTTGTTCATGTTTTGTGTCCTGTTACTAGTATATTTCTTGAGTATAGCATCTCCAGAATCCCTTCAATGCCTTTTTGATTAAAAATAAATTTTTATAGAAATTGTGATATCACATGTATAGGACATTTTGCAGAGTAGACTTGTCAAATAGAGTTTCAAATTTTGATATGCTTATACTGTAATCAGTCTTTCCAAGAACAAACTAATGTTTGGGCTGGGGTTCCAGGAAACCCAAACATCTGGATGAAACAAAAAAATCAACATCAATCAATTATTCATTTTTGTCAACATGATGCCAAAGATCTAGATTGTTGGAAACTTTTCTAGTCAGGTGCTATACATTTTGTGGATGAAGCTAGAACCAGAGCCATGAATATAGGTCAAGGAAAAAATGCATCAACAGTTTGCTTTTGGGTCTATCTCATGTTCCTTCTTAAATAGGAATAAATAGAGAGGTGGAAATTTGTAGATGTGATAGAGATTTTCTCCTGACAGCATTCTGTCAAATAGTCATTTGACTAAGGCATGTTAGATAGTATCTTGGGAACATAAGAGGTGCCAACACAAAGCCACATAGAATTTTGTCTGACTCTGCAGTGTAGACCATAGTATTGGGTATTGTGCAAAATGAGAAGTGTTTAATCTTTTTTGTGCAAAACAAATTAAATATGTTACAAAAGCTGTTTTTGAATTTTTAAAAAACAAATATAAGTGTACAAGCTACAAAGTGATTGGCATTATATTAAATGATTGCAAGCATTAACAGCTAGACTTATGAGAATCTACATAGTGACTGGCATTATACTAAATATGTTTTCTTTATTAATTGACTAAATACCCATGAAAATCAAGTAGGTACTATAGGTGCTAAAGTAGATTAGAAAAATGAGGCATAATGAAATTAATAATTTACTCAAGATAACCCAGTGTGTGGCAGGGTTGGAATTACAAGCTGGGTCTGCCTTATCCACTCAGCCTAGATTGTGTCTGTTCCAACAGCCCTGCCCTGGGGATTTGGAGCAGAGGTGAAGTAGATCAACAACTCTCCAATAAAACAACAATTGGCAACAACAGCAATTAAAACAATTATAGCTAACAAATATTGGGATTTAATAGGTTGTCACAGTTTGACTCTTGCTTTTTATTTCCAAAACTTTATATTTACACATAATGCAGAAGAGACAGCTGCAATGTGCAGAGATTAGGAAATGACCAACACCTCAAGACTCTTATGGGGTGGAGCAACGCCTGGTGTCCAGTCTGGGGTCAGATTGCTCAAACATTAAAGTTGCCATCCCTGCTTCTGCCTTGCCTTCACTCCCTTCAGCTTTTGACAGTATTTTGAGTTCCCCTGTTAACCAAGAGTTGTCCTGGGTCTCTCCTTTATTTACTGTTCTCAGTCCTCCAATATCCCTTTTAGGCAGCTCTTTTTATGATCCCATTAATTTGTTGATTTTTAGAAGTGTCTTATGCCTTGCAAGTCCATCTTGAATTTTCTTTCTTTCTTCCAGCACTGGGGATTGAATCCAGAGGTGCTCTACCACTGAGCTACATCCCCAGCCTTTAAAAAAATTTTTTTTTTAATTTTGAGATAGGGTCTCATTAAGTTGCTGAGGCTGGACTCAAACTTGTGATCATCCTGCCTCAGCTTCCTGAATTGCTGGGATTACAGGCATGCACCACCAAGCCTGATCAGTCTTAGAATTTCCTCCAGGAAAGCACCTGCCTTTCAGTTGTGGAGAGTGAAATCAGCTAATAGTCTCTGGCTTTTAATGCTTCCAGGCTCTGCTTCAGTTTTATTGCTTAGGCCACACTCTTCCCCAGCAAAGGCCAGCCAGCAGCTGTTCACAGTGGTGTTGGCCACTTCTGGTCAGTAAAGGATACTTCTGTAGCTTCCTATTGGGTCAACAGAGACGTTGTCCGTTTTACATGGTGAGCAAACCTTCTCCTGTCCCATCCTGCCTCCTTTCCCTTCTTATCGCTCACAAGCTTTACTCTTCCCCTGCCCCATCAGCAATCATGACTAAATAAACCTCTTTCATTCCTGCTTTTATTTTAGCATTCACTTCCCAGAGGACCCAAGGGACATTACAATTAACGGAGTCGGCTACCCAAAAAGGATGATGCATTAAATGGTGGGGGTGCTAGTTACATCTGGTAACACATTACTCATTGACAGGAGACTTCTGGTCATTAAGCAAAAAGTAGGAAATGTGAATGAGTGGAAATCTAAGGAATATGGCAGAGGGAGAGGGAGAGAGAAGAGAGGTAAATGGAGGTGGTGGTGGAGCTCAATGAAAGCTTTCAGACAATCATCTAGTTTATTCTGTTTATCCATGGATGTGACATTAACCCTTCTTTATTTATCTGTAAGACAGTGTTAAAGAGTATTGTCACTTATAGGCTAAAGAGGCAAAATAACAAACCACTAGATCATTTTTTGCTTCTTTGCACATTACATAACAAAATAAAAATGTGTGAAAAATATTGCCAATTTTATTTTATTATCATCATACAGTTAATTTTCAAGTACTTACAAAGTATCTAGAATAATACCTGCCACACATTTGCAGACTCTCAATAAATATTTGTTGAATAAATGAAAGAATGTACAAAAGTTTTAAAAGTTTGAATCAGTGAGTAAAAGATACAGAAATCTACAAATTATGCATGATATTATTTATATGTGAAATCTAAAAGTTGAATTTTGAAAGTGGTGAGTGTAATGATGGTTAACAAGGGTCAGAGGAGAGTGAGGAAAATGGGAAGGTTAATTAAAGTGTATAAATTTTCAGTTACTTAGGATGAATAAATTCTGGAAATTTGTAGCTAATAATCCTTTACTGTAGACTTGAAAGTTGCTAAGAGAGTAGGTTTTAAGTGTCCTTGCCACGTACACACACCAATGATAACTATGTGAGGAGAGATGGATGTGTTAACTGCCTGATTTTGGTAATCATTCCACAATGCATACATGTATCAGAATGTCATATTTCATACCTTAAATTGATAATTATTTTTTCCCAATTATACTTCAACAAAGCTGAAAAAATAGATGCGTGAAAAGTAATAGTAGAGGTAGTCAACTATGGCAGATATTTCATTCTCATACAACACAGCAAGATTGATTCAAAGAAAATTAATAAGAATAAAATAAATTTGAATCTGAGACATCAATCCTTAGACACTGTAATTATCAAGGTAAAGGCAACTAAATCATTTATTACTGACTATGGAACACTCAGGTATTTAGGAAAAAAATGTTGTTTCAAAAATTATGATTCTACCACATACTGGCTATGAATTATTCAATAAATGTGTGGGGGTGATATTGTTTACAACACATTTCCTGCCAACTTCTGTTTTTCGCTAAATGTTTAAAAAAATTGAGGCAGCTTCTCAATGTAATTGGTAATAGAAGCAGATGGCACTTCTTTGACCCTTCATTTTAGCTTCTAGGCATTTGCAATCAGTTATATGCAAGATATGTGGACAGACACTATGCATTAAAATTAGCCCCATCTTTTTTAGCTGTCAGAAAGTAGACTCGGTCATAAAATTTGAGAGTAAAGAATCTGAGCAATCATCTAGTCCAATTCTTGTATTTTACAGGTGAGAAAACTCTTGGAAAGGTAGTAAATTGACCAGCTCAAGGTCACATAGGAAGTCCATAGGACCAGATTCAGCCCTTTTACTTAATGACAGAAACTATTTCACTATAAGGATCAAGGCTGAATTTTCTATTTGGGGAGATTTAAATATTTATATATTATTGAAAATTATGAAACATTCAAGCATCCTGAAAATTAACAAGTGGAATATCCCTCCACTGGTTTTATCAAAATTTAAGACATTGCCATATTTGCATCAGATTTTTAAAATTCATGATGGAGTTCCAGTATTTTTTAATAGATCAGAGCCATTACATTCAATTTACAGTGAAATAACAGCAATTAGACACAGCTTAATTTGTAATTCTTTTAAGGTGAATTACATAAGTATTTCTAGTACTCTGAAAATTAATAATAATACCAATAATTATAAGTAGTGATCATTACTCTACTTCTTATGACAGATACTTATGTGCAATTATTGCCTTTTTTCATATAAAAATCACATTTTTATCATCCTAGAATTAATTCTTCTTTCTTATTTTCCTTTTCTCTCTCTCTTTCTTTTTTTCTTTCAGCTTGGGGATTGAACCCAGGTGTGTTCTACCACTGAGCTACATCCCTGGTCCTTTTTATTTTGAGGAGAGTCTTGTTAAGTTGCAGAGGCTGGCCTTGAACTTATGACCCTTCTTTTCAGTTTCCTGAGTCACTGGGATTACAGGGGTGCATCACCATGCCTGGGAGGTTAACTCACTTTCTGGTAGAGGAAATATCAGTCTTTTGTCACTATTCTTTTTGGCTGAAGTAGTCATTTATCTCATAGGCTTGTTTTTTTCTCTGGTGGGACAAAATTCTATACTAGGCTAATTTCTTTGAATGGAAAAGAAAACAGAGCTTTTTCTTTTTGGGGTAGACACCACCTCTTGTCAGAGTCCACAACTTCACAAGCAACCACAGCAGAGCTCCTCTGGATTTTAGCTCCTATGATCCCTTCACTCAGGTACTTTGTTTAAAGCCATCCCACAAACCTTCTTATGGCTGTTCTCAAGGCCTGAAAGAGATGACTCTCAAGTCTAGTGAGTTGGCACGCTGGAGATGTGGCCGATCTAAATGAGGAGGATTGTGAAAATATTCGAACTTGGTTTTGGATGGGTATATTTCACTGATGTTTGAATGTTGGTTACACCCAATGTTCTGAAAATTCACATCAAAAAGAAAGAGGAAAGCATGCTGTGAATGAATGCCCGACTGAGGCACAACTGGGAACCCATCCAGGTTTTTCTCCCAGAAATCAAACCTTCCTTGGAACTGATCCTAAAATAGAAATGATTGAATCTCTGAGCACATTCCTTCTGAGAACAAGAAGAACTGCAAGGCTAAAGCACCTTTGTTAGAACCAGTGTAATGTGTGGTGTAATACCTAGTCCTACCTCCCTCTCCCTCCCTGACCCGAAAAATTTCCCACAGAATGAAGATGGCAATGTTGTCACCCCCACCCACTCTCTCCCCACTTTATGTCCCATTTGATCTGAATGTTTTACTTTTTCCCAAGCAGATAAATATCTTTCATATTTCAGGACATTTTTCTGTGACACTGTTTTCCTGGCCTGGAGTTTCCTTAACTTCTTTTAATTGAAAAACTACTAAGATAAAGTTTCAGGAAAAATATTTAAAAAAAAATGGTTGTTAAAAATATTTGGTAATCTGGAGAGATAAACAGAAATACACATTTGGATTTATTAAAATTTGGGTAGAATCTCAAAATTCTAAATTTGAAAAAGTGTCTGGTACATAGTATGTACTCAAAAAATGTCAGTGAGTGAATGAAGTCAATAATGTGCCTGTTTAAAGGTCTTGATACTTTTATTTGAAATGGAAGTTCTTTTTCTATAGCTTTTATCTGTACTTAGGTCCTTATATGTATCTCCATCCTCCAGAAGTTCTTGAGATGCTGTGCCTTTCATTTCACACAAAGTGAAATTATTCATTGATTTGTGGAATTACAGATTACACGTATTACTGGGGGAAAGGTGTGCCTGGGATGAACCCAGGAACTCATACATTTGACATGCATTTCTCTATTCCTGTTGTGCTTGTCTACACTTGAAACTTGCCTTCAGTCTCTATTTCTTGGCTTAGCATTCTAACTCCAGGTTTTGGACCTTCCCTGAGCTCTAGCACACTTGTCTAGAGCCTGGGTACATTGGTTGTATCATTCTACTCAATCGTTAGTGAGCATTCTGCCTCTACACTTCAGCCATTGGGAATTGTGCTGCTCCTGCCCTCTCTGATATTGAGTGGCTCCTATCCTATGCCATGGTTCAGTGGCCAAGGGTCAGAGTCCTAGGGTCAGATGAACCTGGGTTGGATTCCAATTCCTTTATATCCAAGTTTGGTGAAGGTTCTCTTCTTTGTAAATTGGAGCTGACATTAAATCCTTATGTTATGAAGTTTAAATAATAGTCTAAAATGCATACAATATGTTACGTATAGATGTGAATAATTCCTTTTTAACTTGTAAGGCTGAGAACACTGGCTCAAGTCCACCTGAACACTGGCTGTTGGGAAGGATACTGGTCTACTTGAATTCTGGTTATTGAGGGTTAGAGGTCAGACTCACTGTTGAGCATGCAGCTTTCTTTGCCATCTATTTTCCCTTTGTTTTTATGTTCTCTTATAGCAACATTCTAACAATGAAGGGTTGGGAAGAGCACAGAAGAATATGTCTTGTAATTTTGCCTTGGCCTTAGTAAGGAAAAAGAGATTTATTATTTTAAAACATGGTAATTAAGTAGGCAGAATACAAACTGTCAATAATATCAGCAAAGCAATTCATTAACCAGAGTAGGTGTTATTGGTTAATAAACTAACTTTAAACAAATGTTTATCATAGGAAAGCCAAAATCTTGCATAATTCATCTAAAGATGAGGGAGAATTGGCTTTATTCTTTAAGGGTTTCTGGGTATTACTTAAATGGCATCGAATAAATATTCTTGGAAATGAATTAGGATATTTCACTAGGAAATGTGACCCTTAAGAAGATGTTCACATTCTTGGAAATTGCGTTTGTGTTCAACATATTTTATTGTCTCATTCCAGCAATGTGGCAAAATGACCATAGATTTTTTGGAGTGAGACTGGCATGTTTTATTTATTTAATATCACTAAGTCTCAATTTTCTCTTAGATGAAATGGACTTAATTTTCTCTATTTTTCAAGATGGTGGTACAAATTAAATACAAGAATGCATGTCAGGTGCTCTGTGTTATGCCAGGATCTGTTCCTCTCTTCTTTTTGACTTCCAAACTTGTGTGGAAGAATCACTTACCTTAAATTGAACTAATGTGAACACATAGCTTTTTGCTCTCAAACTATTCTATTCATCCCTCATACTAGAAATATCTAATATTCTACAATAGGTCTTGATAACTCTATTATTTTCCTCTTTTGGGCAACAAAACTCAAGTTTTGCAGATGGAGGAGGAAGGGAAAATGAAGTAACTGAATTCTTGGACTTGAATAAATGGAAAAGGAGTGTTACTGTTCATGTGTTATTATGAGTGAAATTATGGCCATAAACATTCATTGTTCAGAGAATTATTAGGTGCCTGGTATGTGTAAGGCACTGTTTTATGTGTTGAGGATACAATAGTGAACAAAAAGGTTCTGGGCCTTAGGGAACTTAGTAAGGGGATGCAGGAAACAGGTAAATATTTATTGCTATAGACAGTGATAATGATGTTAAGAAAAATAAGTCAAAATAAAGGGGATAAGAAGAACTGTGGTGAGTGTAGTATTTCTTTCTTATATAGGGTGTCCAGAGAAGGACTATTTGATAAGGTGACATTTGAGCAGTGGTCTGAAAAGACTGAGGAGAGTTCAGAGATATTAAGGTTAAAAGTGTTCCATACAGAGAAAGAGTAGGTTGCAAAGGCCCTTGAACAATGAGGGGAAACAGACTGTTTAAAGAATACCAAGAATATTGGAGCCACTGGAACAGGATAAAAGATGAAATCAGATGAATTAGTTAGAGAGATCTGCTGTATTTTCTTTGTACCTAGTTAATGGTGCTGCATTGTGCACTTAAAAATTTGTCAGGAAGGTAGATCTCATGTTACTATCATAACAATAATAGTTAAAATAATAAAGATGAAATCAGAAGCTGATGGAACCCACAGGGGAGGAAGTGAATTTTCTCTCTCACAGCCTCTGTCAGAATCAATTAGCCTAAACAGGAAGAATAAATAACCCAGTCTCGCATCTCCTACCTCATTATCTTCTGTCTTTCCCATTGCAAAACCCAACCCCAAACCAGAGGGGGAGTGATCTTGAGTGATGTCAACTATAGAAATCAGTTTCCTGAGACAGGGACCATGGTAGAGAGGCCTGGAATGGATTTGGATGGGAGGCAAATGGAGAATATAGACTTGGGCCATTTAACTCAAAATAAATAAAATAATTGTTTTAAAATCTTTTAAATGATTTGTTATTGCATGTGAGGAAACTCAACAATGGCTGATTTATTTTGGAAAGTACTTTGAAATGTTGCCCCTCTGACAAAATAGTTGTGAAAAGAGAGAATGAGATTTTTAGTAAAGAACAACATTGATTTCTTCTTTCCTGGCTCTGGCCACAATTCTTGGCTTCTAATGTCTGTGTTCTCTTCCTCTGTCTTCATTTTGCTGGAAACTGCATTCTGGTAATTTTTTGCTGCAACCTATACCATCTGGGAGATGTCCAGGTCTTAATCTTCTCCCATCCACTTCATCAAATAAATGCACCTCACTATTGTAACGTGAAAATTATCTGAAGAAGCGATCTTTGCCAGGCTACTTGTGTGTTCAGCTATTGTTTCCAAAGAAAGTGATTTTGTTCTTAAATTTCACAAATACTTTAAGTTCTTCAAGGCTTATACTGTAAAAAAAGGGAATAGTGATGTGGAGTTTCAGTTTAGGAAGATAAAAAAGTTCTGGCAATGGATAGAGGTGACGGCTGTGTACAACATGAGTGCCCTTAATGTCACTAACCTGCATAATTCAAAATGGTTAAGTTAGTGAACTTAATATTGTATACATTTGACAACAACAAAAAATCTGGGCAAATAAATAAAGAAATAAATAAATAAAAATAAAAGAGGGATTACACCTATTTTATATTCTTAGCCATCTATAGGGATGGGAAAGGACCAACGAAAAATATTCATGAGGAGAATAAATTCATTTGTGCTTGTTCTGTTCTGAAGTTTCTCAGAAGTTCAAAGACGGAAAAAGCCATCTTGAGAGGCAGCGAGTTCCCTCTCACTAGAGGTGTTTGGCCATTAGTTTGGAGGGAAGTTGTCAAGTGGTTTTAAGTTTTGCATGTCTGGTTGGCCCCATTATCTTTCTAAGATCTCTTCCAACGCTTTTGAAAGCGTGGAAAGNAACTACTAAAATCAAGGCATAGGAAGGGCTCTGTTCTTCTGAAGACTCAAATGGAGAATTCATTTCCTCCCCTTTACCAGCTTCTAGAGAATACTTGAATTCTTTGGCTTGCATTCTTTCAGGTTAGCAGGGCAGCAATTTTTGTTTTGTTTTGAACTAGAGACCTGTATTTTCCTTTGTCAGCCAAGTGAAGGGGTTGAAGCAGGAGGTCTGAGTGCCCCATGCCAGTCTGGCCATGCTTCATAGGCTTGCAGGTGACAGAGAACTTGCCCAGGTAGTGGCCCATTATCTCCTGCTTGAGCTTCACTTGACTGAATGTATAGTACAGCATCTTTAAATTTCTCTTTGATTCTGACTCTGTCATCACATCTCCTGCTGTGACATACACCTGTATCCCTCTGACAAGAGTCCTTGTCTTTACATTGGATTCATCTTTGTAATCTAGAATGACTTCCCTATTACAAGACCCTTAACTTAATCACCCCCACAAAGTCCCTTTTGCCACATAAGGTGATACATTACAGATTCTGGAGGTAAGGATGCTGGTATCTTCGAGGGGGCATTATTCCACCTACCATAGAAACTAGTAAAATCTATTCCCAGGGTAAGGAGAGGACTAAGGTCTAGGGAGGAGGTGGCACTGCTGCCATACTGCTTCTTGTTCACTTAACTGCTGAGCTGTTCAGACACATCATCATTTCAGACCAGCCCTCTACCCATGCCATGATACCATCCCATTGGAGTGTGTGACTGGGTAGTCAGAAGTGCAGTTCATGAAATGCTTTCAGCCCTCCTGTAGTGAAGAGCATGTGCACTTCACTACTCCCTTAGGATTACGCATGGCCATGTGAATGGGAGCAGAAGTGGGTCTGTTACTTACAGGCTGAAGGGTTTAGGACTAGTGCATGATTTGTGACATTTTCCTCTTCCAAATAGAGCAATTGTGGCGGCACACATCCCTGGTCTTGATCCCTGAGTGACAATTAAGAGAGTACAGTGTCTCCTCTCCTCCCTACCCCAGGACATACAAAGTGTGGGCTTTGTTCTTTACAGCCGCTCAGTTTTTAGGATACATTTTACTACAGCATGACTGTCCCCACCCTAATACACACATCCTCTATAACAAATCAAATCAAGCTGTTCCCTATCCTGATCCTTCCTACCAGGGGTACCATTCCCACTGTGTGCATCAGGGAAATCTGGATACCAAAGCAGCCTGGCACCACTTAAATCCCAGTTTGGAGGATGCTATTTATCTATGTTTCTATTCACTTTTTCAGATTTGCAGACTAATGGCCATAGAATGCATAGCAATCTGGCCTGAGAGAAATACATTTGTAACACTATCTCACAACTGTTCTACTCCATGGGATGCTGTGGAGTATTTTCACAGGTAAAATTTCACTGCTTTCCCCCCACCCCCGCCCCTCAATATCCCTTCTACCTTCCTTCTGTACTTGCTGGTACTACCAAAACTCTGGCAGTTTCTAGAATTTCAGCTTATTCCAAAGATCCCCCTTTCTCTTGGTCATGGATAACACCTGTCTGGGCCATGAATGGGTGGGCTGACCCTGTGGCAGCTGACTGTAATAGCCTTCCTCATATGTGTCCCCACAGTTGCTTCCAGCCTTTTGGCTGAAATTCCACCAATTTCAGTAGAGCTCAGAGGTTAGTATCTGAAATTGCTTGAAAGAGTTCCTTGGTTTCCACTCACCCATTTCCTGGAAAGAGTCTAAGTTGAAGAGGAGTTTGAAGAGTCTAACCTGAAGATTGCATCTCTGACTTAGGAGTGCACCAGGAGTGCACCAGCCTAGGCAAACTTGGTCTCAGCCCTGCTAGGAAAGAGGTTCTCATGGTGTGGGAGTGTTTCCATTCATCAACATTTAAATAAATCCACACAAGATACCATTTAAGAAATATATATATATATATATATATATATATATATATATATA